>NW_011500506.1:24289-51305 GCF_000495115.2 Populus euphratica
ATTATTATTATTATTATTATTATTGTCATTGTTGTTATTATTGTTATTACTTTATTATTGTTGTTGTTGTTATTATTGTTGTTGTTGTACTATTGTCGTTTATAATTTGTACAATTAACCTTCCTGTGATTCGACCCCGGTCTTGCCGGGTTATTTATTACTTCGACACTCCTGCACTTGGGAGAAGATATCAATCTTTTAGTCGTGTCAAGCATGTTCAAACTAGTAAATGTAGCATTTTTTACCACCCCAAAGGCTTTAACCAACTAATAAACACCTTATCTACAACCTCATACCCATAAAATTAGATGTTTATATCCTAATTCTTCCCTAAAAGTCTCTAAAAGCTTGTCCCTAATCAGTTTCCCCTACATTTTTAGATTATGGGTTGATCGAGTTAACACTTTTGAACAAATGGTGCACACCTTTTCTATCAACTTCAAGTGGTTTCCAATTACGTTTATATCAGAGTTGTTATAGTGAAGCTTTGAAAATGGTCAACCTAGTCAATCTTTACTGTAACAATTATTTTTCAGAAACCACTATTTTCTCATGTGTTCACACTTAAAACTTCTCAAATGATTCTTATGAAGAGCTTTAAACTCTCAAGATTAAAAGGAAAAAAATAGCTCATTACCCTTTAAGTTTAGTAAAATCACCAAGTATCCTTAAAACCAAAGCCTCCATTGGAAAACTATCATAGTACAAGAGCCTCCAGCTATTAGCTTTTTTCCATAACCCTCTCACTTTGATTAAATGGCTAAGATTTGATTAATCTTTAAGGGAATCCATAAAAAAACCTAAAAAAACCACTATAAATATCCCTAAAAATCAGAGGAGAAAAAAAAGATAAAGGAAAAACATGGGAAATACTTTGTTAATAAACCCTTTTTTGAAGGTTACAGAGCCCAACATAAAAGGTCTAACAAGCTTTGGAAAGAAAAGGAGTGAAAAGAAAAGAAAAATGGAAAAGAGAAGAAGAAATCCTATAATCAATGAGCTTTGAGAAGGTATAACCATGTAACAACTCAAAGGTAGAGTCCATATGACCTGTTTATTCATTATTTTTTAATGTTTAAATCTCTTTTGATGCTTTTTAACTTGTTTTAATGTTATGATATTTTTTTAGTTTTGTTTTAATTAATACAAAAAATATTGTTTTTATTCCTTAAATCTGAGTTGTTGTTGATGTTAATGAGTGTTAGGACAATATATTTGTGATTGATTTTGATAAAATATGGTAGTTTTGGATTTTTTTCAAAAGATGGTTATGGGTGTTTAATGTCTTTTTTGTTTTGTTAATGTATGTTCTTGGTTTTTAAGCATGGTTTGGATTTCAGGTGTTTAAAGAGTTAGTTTTGAACCCAAATTTGAAGTTTTTATTAGTTGTTATTGAGGCTGCAGTTATAATGTTGGAATTTAATGCATATTTGTGATGATTTGATGTTTTTTTGTTAGTTCTTTGGATTCAACTATGCTTAATATTGGTAGTGTGGTTTGTAAGGATTAAAAGTAGTGTGTTTAAATGCCTAGAAAGCCAAATTTGGGCTATGACATTTATTCTTTAATTTTTTGAAAATTTTATAGACTTTGGATCCATGTTCTTCGAATGAACTTTGCCTTAGCCTTTTGTTTTTTAGTTGTTTTAGGTTAATTCTTAATACAAACATGTTAGCTTTTCATCTTTAGCAAATAATCTAGGGTTACAATGCATCAATAATACATATTCATGCATTTAGATTCTAAGGTTTTTTCAAGTGTCCAAATAGATTTTGATCAAATCATGACTTTTGAGTGTTAATTGAAGAAAATTAATGCTTGATTCTTAATCTACGCATGATTACAAACAAAACCTTGTACTTGATTGCATGAAGATTTTTATAGTTTATGATTTGTGCTTGTTGGGTGTTGGTTTAAATGTTCATCATGTTCTTGGTGTTTGATTTGTTTTAGCTAGAAAATTTTATGTTTTTATGTTTTTTTTCAATTTTGATCTATTTTTGATTTAATTGTTTGTTTTGCTTTAGCTTCAAGTCAAACCATAATTTTTGGTTTTGTTTCGTTGATTACTTCTTGTTGAGGAATATTTGGCTTAAAGGGTTGTTTGACAAACACGCCCTCAAACCTATGTTAAAAGTTTTGCTTTGAATAAAAATACAGTTTTTTTTGCCAAACAAGCCCAAAAAAATTTTAAAAAATTTCAAGGGCTAATTTAAAATTAATTGTGGGTCTTTCACATATTTTTTCAAAAATTTTATTTAATATAAGGATTATAGATTTATATTGTAAGATGCTGACCTGATATTAAAATATTTGTCTTTCATCAAAATCTCAAAAATATGCAAGCTTTCTAAAACAATTTCTCATTAAACAAAATATACAAAAAATATGGTTTATTTGGTGTGCATATGACCAAGTCTCTCAAAACTTAAAAATAATATTTGGCTTAAAAATATATATAAAAATACATGGTATGATTTAGTATTTTTTTTATATATACACAAAAATTCAAAAACCATTTTTGCATGTATTTTTTGGATTTAATAATCAATTTATTGAATTCATAAGAACCTGACCGATATTTTAAAAATCCTATTTTGTTTTAGAATTAGTGGTCAACATTTTTATATAAATATTGGACCTACATATAGCCTAATAATAAATACCAGAAGTTGAATAAAAAATTTTCAAAATTATTTTAGATATTCACTAATTTTAAATGGAAATATTTTTCACTGTGATATACAAGATGTTGAAAACTCTTTCACCTTCCAAAATAAGTGAGTCATGTCAATATACCTATATAGATTTTTTTTTTCCATAAGAATTTATTTGAGTATATAAACTCATAATAAATTTTATTCATAAACATAAATTTTTTATTTAAGTCATAAATAAATCATTAATTAGAAACTCTTTGATATCTTCAAGTTACATCTAAATCATACAATGCAATCTAAATCATACAATGCAATTAATTTCAAGTAAGATGCATTATAAATATACTATCTTTTCAAATAAGATACCTTATAGGTATTAATACTATCTTTAAACACAATCTATTATTTATTCTAAAATTTTATATAAAATCAATTCATTTAAATCTTATAATAATTTTGAACCAAATAACTAAATAATAATTTTTTAATTTTGATATCCTGCCGCGCATGTGCGATAGATTACATGCTTTTTTAAGCAATTTTTTAATTAAAACATTTTGTTAATGTTCCATAAGTTTCTAGCCTCAGAAAAGACGAAGGATCAAAACAGTTGTCATATCCCTTTAAATACTATCTCAATCAATATAATTCATCCATTGCTATCATGTTGATGGTGAAAATTGCCTCAACGGTCAGGGAAAGCAATCTGAACACAATAGCAACTCCAACAGGTGTGCCAAATGACAAGCCAAGAAAAAAAATAATTTCGGCTCTTCAATACTTGTTTTATATTCAATAAAAGTGTTAAATAAACTATTAAAATATATTTAAAAAATATTATTCCTTTATATCTCTCAAAAAAATCAGACCCAACAAAGCAGAAATAATAAAAAAATCGATCAAATAAATACAGTAAGTGAGAAAAAAAATATCAAACTTCTTGAAAAGAAAATAGTTATTTCTCTTACTATTAGAGTATACATAATAAAACAAAAAATATAAATATTTATACCATTTAAAATATCAATTTAGCTATTCCAAATAACATCTCATCTCCCCTTTAGAGATGCTTTAGCAGACACAAAGTATACATAAAGGCAACATGACAGATAAAAGTGAGTTATGTCTCGCAATTAAAATAGCATCAGATCGTGATTGGAGTATACAGTAATCCTAATTATTCACACAAGTTGCCATACGAGCACCATCCCTGCTCCAAGGATTCTTGGTTACCTCCGTGAATAATGCGGTCAAAGGGATGAGGCTACAAATCCATCACTACCAATCATATTGAACCACACATTAGGCTTTGATGGATCATGCTCGGTGCTTGAAGTAATTATCTTCTTCAATAATGCAAAAGGTTTCCGAGAAATTGACAGCTTGATGTTTTTTTGGCTTTGGAAGTGGAGGTTTTTGTAGCGTTTACCATTTTAATTAATCCAAGATTCCAGATGGCCCAGCTACGTGCAAGAGGACATATTGCAGCCTTCACAGGAAAGCAAAATGACAGATAAAGACGTTGGCAATCCTGTACCAAGAGCTTCTCAGGCAAGGTTGCTGCTATGTCTAGCGGAAGGAGAATTGCAGCCACTGAAATCTATATGCTTTTTCAACTTTTCACACCGGTGACCAGTTTGTCATCATCTCAAAGCTTTTGGCTCCAACTTCCAAGGGTTGATTCGATGCAGAGGTTCAGTTTGATTTTGGAGTGTTTGAATTTGACCTGGTAATATCAAGAATGTCGGCATAGTAAAATTGTGATTTTGCTAACTTTTAGGGATATTAGAATGTAACTTTGATTTATTTTAAAGTATTTTTAATTTAAAAATATATTAAAATAATATTTTTTATTTTTAAAAAATTATTTTGGATATCAACATATCAAAATAATCTAAAAATATTAAAAAATTATTAATTTAAAAAAATAATTTTTTTAAAAAATACTTTTAATACAAAAATAAACAGGATGAAACCAGTTACTGACATCCAGGCGTAGCACCACAAGAAACTCAGGGTTAGTGAAATGCCCCAGAGGAGGCTTATATGATGGACACACTGTCTTCCAAGATATTGCAAGTAACGCCAAAGAAAGGCTTGCTCGCCAATATGTATGAATTACGCATTCTAATGATAGAAGAATCAAACCAGTTTGCCTTATAGTCTCTAGATCTTGATACATTCGCAAAGCCAAAAGCACACCGAATCTTCAATGTGGTTTTCCAGGAAAGAGAAAGGTGTTAGCATCGGAACCCTGGCCGTCTATTTCTAAAGCCAATTCGGATAAATTCTAGTCACCGAGAAGAGACCTCACCTGTTCCACCGAATTATACACTCCAGGCACCACCCATTCCAAATCTTCAAATAACAAGCAAACCTGACAGTGAACAGGATATCTTCTTAATTAGAATATTTTAGGACCTGTTATCGGCCATATTGACCTCTGCTCCGGTGAAGACTTCACCTTCCACGGAGTCAGCGTCCTCTCAGGTCAGAATTCCCTTCGCATCCATATTATAGTGAACTACACACACACCCCAAATTGAAACACGGCAAATACACTATCAGTGTCATCGTCACGAAAGGCAACATTTCGAAAAACTAGCGTTATAAAATCGCACCCACCTTCAATAATAAGCAAAGGGCTTATTACCTTGGCGTCCACTGGTGGTTGCGCGTCTTTGAAAGATTCACTAGTAGATCCTGTCAAGCACTTGAAGCATTCACAACTCAGGGCATTAAAACTGGGTTTCGAAAGAGACCTGTTAACATAATCCATGTGATAGATATACTAAATATTTTGCAGGTTAAATCCTCGTAATACAACTTTCCCATAAAAGCAAATTATGAATAACCAGATCACAAAACTAAAAAGAATTCGTGAGGTGATGAAGCTCGTCGAAATTATTGGTTCCATGAATGGAATCAAATCGTAAACTGGACAAGATAATGCTAAAAGAAGCCGAGATCATACAGTGGGCAATTTCAGCATTCAAAAAAGCGACACTAAAGAAACACGAGTGATGTCCGCTCATGCCAGGCATTTCTGACCTTCTACCAAAATAAAGAGAGGCAAACAAATTAGGATTAAATGTTTTTTAAAATTTTTTTATTTAAAAATATATTAAAATAATATTTTTTTATATTTTAAATATTAACACATTAAAATGATAAAAAATACTAAAAAAATTAATTTAAATTTTAAAAAAAATTAATTTTTTTTTTTTAAAATACAATCCAAGTATTTTATGAAAGAGAGAAACTCGAAATTTGATTTTGACAAATTGCTATTCTTCCAGCGCTGACATTTATTTTCTTACAAAACTAAACTACTACCAAAATCCAAAGTAAAAGCAGGATAAACTTTTTTTTTCTTTTGCATAAAACCTTCAGTCAAAATTTGACCCCTCACCTCTCCTCATTTCCATCCTCTTCTTTCTTCTTTATTCATCACCCAAACAACCACTCATCTATGACCCCAGCATCTACTTTCCCACCTCTTTTCCCACCAACATATCCAAGGCTCCCGGAACTGAACACTTGGTTTGTCAGAAGCATCTCTAGCCTGCTCCAGCTAGGGATCTTGGATGCAATCATCGGATTCTTCTTAGTCAGTGAAGATGGAGGTGGCACGTGAGGCCTGCATCTTCCAGAGGAGGAAGGATCTGATTTAGTAATCTTGTGCCTTCTTTTGTGGCCTCCATAAAATACAAGAGGTGTTTGAAACAGTGATATCGATAATTTCCAAAGTATTTTTTAACAATATATTTTTTCAAATCATTTGTTACATCAGTATATTAAAACTAACCGACTCTAATTACAAGTTAGCAAATGGGTTCAAGAAATTGTGCTTTGATTCCAAACTTGGGTATAAAAGGCAAGGTCGATTTACATATATTATCTGATCCTGTAGAATTAGTGAAGTCATGCGTAAGTTGTTCTGGAAACTCATGTTTATCAAAGAAAAACAAAAAACAAAACCATTAGATCCAATAATCTGTCATCGAGGGAGGGAGGGTGCAGAGTTGTTCTAAGTGCAGATGATATGATGTATAGTAATCCAAATGGATTGTGATTACAAGATTGAATACAAACACAAGGACACGTCAAGACGAAATACAATTATGCTTTCAGAGCCACTTTTACGATGCAAAGATAATATTTTTAATGACCTGACCGAATGATAACGTAGTGATGAAACTGGTGTTGCTAACGGACATAAACAGAGCTGGTCTGGAAGTTCTTTTAACATTCGCACCCGGTGGACGTTTGTTGTCTCCCTCCACCCGCAACATCAATGGTGTCAGGAAGGTATCTTTCATCATCAGCAAACAAATACAACACAATTAGTTAGCATTTCTTGACAAGTATGATTGGTTAAGTTGATAGAAAGTTGCAATCTGATTCCTTGGATTTTTCCCATGTGACAAGAATGTAATAGGGTAATAAAGCAAGTATTGCTTAAAAATTACTTGGCTTCAACGGAAAAATTTCTATCAAGTGAAAGACAGTTCATCGGAAAGTGGTTGTCAAGTGCAGTGGACTTCTTTTACGCTTACATTTCTTCTTCAGGTTCATTCTTAAGCGCATTTTTGGCTATACACTGAAATGCAGCGTCCACATTGAAGCCTTCTTTTGCGGAAGTCTCGAAGTACGGTATGTTTCCCTTAGCAGCGCACCATGCCTTCGCTTTCTTCTCAGAAACCTACAGTTGATAAATTGACGTCAATAAGGAATCTTTTTTGCTAGAGGTCTACATAAGAGAGTTGTATTTTGCCGCTCAACAACCTTACGAAGTTGCACATTTTATGAAATTTTCTCGAACATGAGGAAAAACACACGAGTCATCATAAGGAAAGATCATCTTACCACTCGACTATTGCCTCCATCAACATCTATCTTGTTCCCCAACACAACAAATGGGAAGTTTTCAGGGTCGGATGGGCTAGCCTGCAGATTAATACCACAAAATATGATCTTCAGACATTGTTTATGAACTATGAAAAATCTGTCCAGCCAATTAGCAAATAACCACCTGAATCAGAAACTCTTCTCGCCAATTATTAAGATTCTCAAATGACTTCATGACATTCACATCATGCACAAGAACACAACAGTCTGCACCACGGTAGAAAGCCACTCCAAGACTTTGGAACCTCTCTTGTCCTGCAGTATCCCATATCTGCACATATAGTATCAAGGCAAACAACCAAGTTATTTAGATTGCACGACCAAGTATTTCCACTCTTAAGTCATGCCATGATTGACTTATGGGAGGACTTGAAGTAAAATATCATGTCCCTGAATATTGATTATCATCTGAGGTCAAAAGAACCTGTAGTTTTTTTTTTTTTTTTTTTTTACTAAAACTCACTTTCAAATTAACTGTCTGACATATTTTTTCCTCCCTTCTGCCATCATTATGACAACCACTCAACTAAGAGTTTGGACCGGAGCTTCAAATCATGAATTTGTTTAAGCAATCACATCAACAGAAAATTTGGTCTTGATACCTCAAAGCACAATTATAGCCAACAAACTATTGGATCTCACTTATTTCTATATTGCCCTACAACCATCTAAATACAGGATGCAACCTATTAAATCGTTCTCGTTCTTGTTCTCCCAGTACATCAAACATCCTCTTCTAGGTGTCCTCTTCTCCTTTCTGAAGACTGGCTTCAACAGGCTATAAGTATTTGAAATTGCAAGCACGCACGAAACTGAAACACTTGCATGCAAAACACATCCACCAACAGGCAATGTTCTTCAAGTTTCATGCTTTCTAATACCTATTCCTTCCATACCATGTTTCTACCAAAAGTCTAAACCGGTTGCTTGCTTATTCACGCAAGAAACATTTTAAACTAGTTATAAATTCTGAACTAATAGCTTGAAACAATTAATAACAGCTACAAGTAATAATTATCCACAATTAGCTGAACCCTCAGCTTAATAACACAAATTTGGAAATAAATATACAATATAGTCAATGATCTAACAACAATAAATAAATAAACAAACCAGGAGACAACCAATTATAATACATACAGAGATCAAAATTCAAAAAATAGAAAAGAAATCGTGTTTGGGACCTGCAATGTGAACAATCTATCCTCAAAATGGACTTCCTTGGTTAAGAAGTCAGCTCCTATCGTCGCCTTGTATTGATTACTGAACTTTCGATTCACAAACCTAAAAAACTCACACCCATTATTGAAAAACAAATCCAAATGAAAAACAAAAAATCTTAAGAAGATTTCTGAAGAGTAATACTGATTCATTGGTGATGTCTTGCCTACCCTGCATAAATTATCAAAAACAAAAATCACATTAGCCAAAGATAAAATAAAATAAAATATATATATATATATATATATATATATATATATAAGGCGAGAGAAAAGTGATTAAAAGTACCCGCTGTCACCGAGAATTATAACCTTCAAGAGCATGCGTCTACGAGTAGCCATTGATTCTTCAAGGAACTTTCTTTGAGAAGGCAATTCTGGTTTTTATTTTTTTTAGTTCAGAAAATTATGGTTTGTTTTTAGGGCGTAGAGAGAGAGAGAGAGGGCGTTACCTTTGTTGAAAGGCTTGAATTAGAGGGAGGAGAAATTTAGAACATGTAATTAATTTTGTTTTGTTTGCTCTAATATATTAAAAATTAATTTAATTTAAAATTTGAATTATTAAATAATATAATAAGATAAATTTATATTATTTTTTAAATAAAAATCTGTTGAAATTAAAAATTGCAAAAATATATATTATTTTATACTTATTTTTTATCAAACAAATAAAAATAATAAATTTCAAACTTATAATCACTTAATTATTAAAATTATAATATTTTATTAAAAAATTAATTTAATTAAAATTATAAAATATAAAATATAATTTATACCATCATCCACCGCATGCCACCCTGTCATTACTCGCGGCAGCAAGATGCCAGCCGGCAGCCGCCTCGTTGAATTTCCTGATTCCGAGAATGCCCGTGTTATTATTCAATAAAATAGAATTGTATTATCTATTATCAATTACTATTAGAATGGATAAGGGCCACGATAAAATAATATCAGCGGGAGTGTCATTATCAAGAAAGTCAGTTATGTAGCGGCTTAGTTTCTAGTAGGAACGCCACGTGATTGAATGTTTATCTTATTCCGTCAATTCTTTTATTATTATTATTATTAGAAAAATTACGTTTAATATCTTTTAGCTCAAGAAATTATACTTTAGGTGAACAAAAAATATTTAAATATGATAAAATAATTAAATTAACAAACTACCAGTCGTTTTCTCTCTCTTCAGACAACATTATTCTCTCTCTCAATTTTATTTTCCCAACAAAACCGAACCCGAAATCTATTAATTTATCACACCATTTCTTTTGTTAAGGTTGCTTTCTCTACCGGATGAAATCTCTCTTTTTATTTTAAAGCAAATGATTATTTTTTCAAAACTCAAAAAAAAAAAAACTTCAAATTGAAAACAAACGAAAATGAAACCACAAGAAAAAAACTTAAGAAACTAGATTAAACTTTTATCTTCTTAGTTAAATTATAAACTCAAAAGTGCTTTATGGACAATTCTTGCCAATTTAGTCACCATTTATTTTTATTTTTATTTTTAAACTACGTTCGAATATGTTTGAAAAATATTTTTAAATTAAAAAATATTAAATTAATACTTTTTTAATATTTTTAATAATTTTGATGTGCTAATGTTAAAAATTTTAAAAATATATATTATTTTAATACATTTTCAAATAAAAAATACTTTTTAAAATTGATAGTAATTTTAGCAAGTAATGTTTTATGAATTTGATCATGCTTGCATTACGCGATATGCCTTATGTCTTTGTGTTGAAATTTTCACAACCTAATTGATTGTTAATGTTATCTATTAGTTTTTCATAAATAAATTTGCTATTAATGCCTTGTATCTTTGTGTTAAATTTTTTACAAATAGATTGATTATTGATGTTATCTATTAGTTTTCCATAAATAAGTATGCTACTGCTTTATTGTATTTTGTTGCCATCACCATTTAAATTTGGCATCTTCAGTTCATTAGTATGAATAGCCATATCACTCTCTTTTTTATTAGTTATGAGTTTTAAAATAATCTATTAATCATTTAGTTCAAGCAATATGATTTATTCCTCCTAATCAAGATATTCGATTGTTTCTTAGTTATTTTCTTAAAATTATTTTTGTGACACTCAAATCTCCTTCATTTTTATTCATGTAGCACAAAATTAGGCTAAAGATTCTATATGAAAACAAACCTTACTCCCACTATTACATATTTTTTAAACCTTACTTCTACTCTTACATATATTTTTAGGAGTGGAGGTTCATGTTAAAAGTGTTAAAATAAAATGATTGTGAACCTCGAAATCGAATGATTCATGGTGTGTTTATAGCTCATGAGTCTTGTTTTTTTTGTAGAGAGGAGAGGCTAAATTATAATTTTACCTTTATGATATTTTGAATTGTATTCTAATCAAAATAATACATATACAATCAATATACAATATTACGAGACATGCATAAGATCCTAAAATATTTTTAAATGATGCATTGCTCGAGTCCATTAGAGATGAAAAATAAGTCCAAAAGTGGTGTTTGGACCCAACCAATGAGGCAGGTAGCCCGAGCCAATAAGGGTGTTGGGCTACACACCTAGCACCAACTAGGCATGCACTTAGATGATGGGCTTAAGCATCTATGCTCGAGCTCAGGTGTACTTTTAATAGAAGTTTGGGCTACCATATTTAAGCCCATGCACATTGGTAAAAGTTTGGGCTTGGGCATGGGAACCGAGCCCATGGTAATGTTTTTTTTTTATCTTTGATGGAGATTTTGAGTCTTTGTAGGGTTTGAACTTATTAAACTTGGATCTTGCAGATGAGAATGCAAGATGTTATATTTTTCTCTTATGATGTTTAGTATTTTATTTTTATTTGAAGTCTAAATGTACTCATTTCTTTTATATTTTGATTTAGGATACAAATAGAGATGTTAAGGGTAAATAGAGATGTTAAGGGTAAAATGAGGTTAATTGGACAATTCTGATTAGTTTTGACATAACTTTGTAATCTAGTCATAACTCTGTCATCCGAACATCTATTGAGATGATTCAAAATGTCATATTTTTTTCATATAATGCTTAGTATTTTTTACTTATTTGATGTCTAAATGCACTCATTTTTTTATATATTTCAATTTATGATTCAAAATAGAGACATTAAAGGCAAAACAAAGTTAATTAAGTGATTATGGATAGTTTTAACATAGCTTTGTAATCTAGTCATAACTCTCTCATCCAAGCTCTAAATGAGATTATTCAAAATGCATGAAACCTTAAGAAATATCTATACAACTTTCATTTTTTGAGTTTTGAGAAATATTTATTGAAGTCAAAATTGGGTATAAAATCCTTGCACTTGTACTTTTAAGATGCTGGAACATTCTTTGACTTACAAATTTAATATTATATGACTTATTTTTAAAAGCTTCTAAATTTGATGCATGCATTACAACTAAAGATATTATTTTCCTTATCATATTAGGATTTTATTTTATTATTTAATAATTTCATTAAATATTCAGATTTGATAATTATTAATGAAGGATAATATTAAAAGTATTTTTAGGAGACTTTGTAGGCTTTTAAAGAGCGGGGAAAACATGTAAAAAAAAAAAGAAAGGCATTAGATCAAACTTCTCTCTTCTCTTCTCTCTATTTTTTTTCTCCTTTGAATTTTCATCGTGATACTATGTAATTAAATTTTTATTTGGTCAAAGGAAACGAAAGCCTTGAAATCAATAAAGCTATGAGATCTAATTTGTTTTCATTTTTCAATTTATACTTTGAGTATTGAATGTTCTTTTATGTTTATTTTCTTGTTTAATTACTAGGGGGCTGCTAGTTTATTATTCGTTGCAATCTAGTACTAGATTAAATATCATATATCTAATTATTTGATCTCTCTAATATGTGAAGTAACTAAGGTTAATGATTTGTTGCGTAAAAAATTAGTAAATTTTCAGAAGAATATTTGACTAAATTAAATGCAATCGTTTGTGCTTGTGTTGTTTAGCTTCATCAATTTCTCTAATTTTTAAGGCTGCAACTAGATTAAATTTATAACGATTGTTTTAAGTTATTCAGTAGTTAGAGTTAATTAAATTGAATTGATCGCAACTAAAGAGAAATAGAAAAATAATTCCAATGGTAAATATTAAAAGTATAAATAAATATATATTTTCATCAATGATCAATTATAAAAAACTCGATAGTAAATGTTGACTTAAACCAAAATTTGTTCTTTTAACTAGTTTTGATATTTTAATTTAACTTGTTTCTTAGTTATTTTCTTAAAATTATTTTTGAGACACTCAAATCTCCTCCATTTTTATTCATGTAGCACGGCTAAAGATTCTATATGAAAACGAACCTTACTCCCACTATTACATATTTTTTAAACCTTACTTCTACTCTTACATATATTTTTAGGAGTGGAGGTTTTATTTTTGGTTCTAGGACACCACCCCACTTGGCAAAATCATTTTGCAGACGCAATATAAATGTATAAGCTAAAGTAGATGGTAGCTAATAGCGATACTCTGAAATAGTTAAAGTGGGAATGGTTGAGATTTCATGATATGCCAAAACTGATATCCTTCCATCATATGGATCGTTTGTTCTATTTTCTTTGAACTTCTTCAATGGTTCTTTTGATTTTTATTTTAATTGTCTTTCATGCAGAATATTCTTCCGTTGCTTTTCTCAGATTCCTACATGCTGCTGGGTTTGGGCTTAACTTGAGCCAAAAAAGAATGCCATATGTTGAACAATTCGGTTTGCTGCCCTGGAATTGATAACCAAAGAGTGCATAGGTTTGCTGCTTCTGTTCGTAGTTGCAAGCCACCTTAAGTTTATGAAGGGAAAGGGATTATGTAAATTGATTAAGTTATTAAGAAGAAACAAGGAAAGAAGTCGAAATGATAGATTAATTTAATTTAATTAATCTGCTATCTCCTGGCCATAAAAGGAGCTGGCTGGATGGCATCCAACAAAATTCCACATGCTCCATGAATATACAAGCAAGTAGTTAAAGGGAGTAATCAAATCTAAAGAATAGTAACGGTGGTGGTTTCACCTATCCTAATTATTGTCCAGAAAAATGAACCCACGAGGCCAATGCAGTTAAACCATGGCATTTAAGTTCAACTGTGCGCGTGAAATTTGAACCTTTGTAGCCTATATCTACCTCATACATCAACCTCATTTTGGCGACAAAATTGTGGTTTGTCCAGAGTAGGCATGACTTTTGACAAACCAAGGAATGTGATGTAGGCAGCTGTTTAAGACCTTTCCTAGGTATCTTTGATGTTTTCCTCCTTCCTTTGTGAATCCATCTCTGGTTTAGTTTGTTGGCCTTCTGTGCTTGAGCGGAATGGATTCCGACCAGACTCGCTTGTGGGTTCAGTGCACTCTTGGCTGCTTGTACTTGCTAGTGGGTTCGCTCTGCTATCATGCTCAGGACTTTCTAGTGCTAACTTTCTGAATTTCTTCAGGTCCTCCTCATATTGGCGAATGGTATAATCTGAGCTTGCAGAACTGTATACCATGCTAAGCCCAGGAGTGATCCCCTCATTCAATTCACCAAGAGGCATATTTCCTTCCAGAGCTCGAACTATCTGCTTTGAACAAAATGCAGAAGGGTTGCATGCCAGCATATAGAGTGTAGTTCTAATATTTTAGATTCCAAACAGTATTGGTTCTGGAGAAAGTCAAACTTGCAATATCTCATATATGTATCACAATTCCAACCAAAACTGGAAATTTGGAACACTTGATATCTTCTAAAATATTGGATACGAGTTTTAAGTGCTTCAACAAATAATTCAGAAAAAAGTTCATGGTGCCAAGATAATTAAAGAAAAGAAATCGAATAGTTTATGCAAAACCTCATTGGAAGAATTGAAGCTATTCAACTTTGAATCAATAACGAATGAATAAAGTAAACACACGTATTCACAATCAAAAGCAGTATACTCAGTGCTTGTTGAATTACCTGGCTCATTCGCGGCCGAAACCGTCCCAGATGACGTACACAAGCTGCAGCACAACAAATCATTTGGATCATTTCATTAGAATCATAGTCCTGCAGTTTTGGGTCAACAACAGCATCAAAGTTGCCATCTTCTAGAGCTTGTTTGAGCAAAGGCCTTGCCTGGTGATTCATGAAAGAGTGTTATTTTTGCATAACAATCCCTTTTCAATATTTAACTTGTATGTTCATCACCTAAATGTCCTAATAATTTAACTTAAGAAAAGACCACTTAAAGAAAATGATACAAGCACAAATGCATCCAGTGCCTGAAAAGATCTCAATTGCCATGAAGATAGGATTCAACTCAATCCCACTGACCAGCAATTGGATACCTCTACCCACTATTGCAAAAAATATCATGGGCAATACTAATCTTTTCACCAATCACCAACATAAATACATAGTAAATAAGCATTGTCATAAGCATGTTAAAGTCTGCAAAACACTGAAATTCAACCTGGATATCAACACGCTTTTAGTTTTAGGGGGGGGGGGTGATTTGTGATTTGGTCCTTGACATTGCCAAATTACAAACAATGAATTCTCACTTAGGATACTGTGATTAATTTGATAATTTTGTACTGTTATAAGCTACACTGAGGAACAAATACATACCCAATCAACTATGCTATCATCAATAAAGGATTGAGTTCTATCAACAGGCCGACGCCCACTAATCAACTCTAGAAGCACAACACCAAAGGAATAGACATCTGACTTCGCTGTAAGCTTCCCAGAGGAGGCATACTCTGGTGCCATATAACTGCAATTGGAATGGTGCATTTAGAAATTGTTCAAGTAATTTTACCATAGTAAATGAAAAGCAGAGGGGAAGAGGCGATGGAAGAGAAACCCAAAACATCTACTCTTTTGTTTTTATTTTTTTCCAAAACTAGATTACATGGCACAATCTTAACTATTCACCAGTAATATGACAAGTTCATTACCCAAAAGTTCCCATCACTCGGGTTGAGACATGAGTTTCTGTATCTAAAGAATGTTTGGCAAGTCCAAAATCAGCAACCTGAACAAAAAGAATCCTGGTATACTCATCACATATATAATTTAACATCAAAGGAACTGAATAGAATAAATAATACTAACCTGTATAGTTTTACACAGCAATCTGAATCAAGGGCCACAAGTTTTCACAAACTTTTGTAAAACATAATTTTTTAATATTTTCAGTCATAGTTCGACCTTGAGGAGAATGAAGAGAGAATAAATTGGCACTTAGTATGTGAGTATTAAGGAATTGTTTATTTCAACTATTTACAATTACAGTACATTTCAAGCTATCCTATTTAGTACAGATTTTTCTATGTTTTGAGTTCTTCTACTCCTATTAGGACTTGGTTTTCCTATTTTTATTTTCTTTGGTGTGTATAATTAAGAACCCTAGCTAGTCACTCAAGTCATGCTACGCTATGAATATTGATCAATCAAATAAAATGAGTTTTTTGAGAGTTGTTCTCTGGGGTGTTGTGTTGCTTTCACTCATTGATTGGTCCCACATCACTACCAGAATGACGTCATTTTTCAATTCTAATACTCCATTTTAAAGAAATTTGCATGTTCAAAAACTTGTGTGAAAGAGATATCCAAATCTCCTTTGAAGTCTAGAACAACACACGACCTTTTGTCAATTGTCAGCATCAGGAAGGGAGGGCAAGGAGGCAAATTAAGATCGTGTTCATTGATATTTGAGATTTAACTTGAAAAGTCAATTTGGTGGGCACTGGAAAAAAATCCATGTTTATCAAAAAATGACCAATAATCATTACACAAACATTTTAAATGACACATACCCTACCTTTGCTTCAAAGCTATGATCAATAAGAATATTAGAAGCCTTGATATCCCGATGTATGATTTTAGGCTGGCCTGAAACATATTTTACCACAAAAAGCGATGGGAATTCAGAGATAAAGAGCTTAAAAGTAAAAAATGGACAAGCTAAACGTAGCAGGAAAAAAATACTAACAGTCTTCATGCAGATATGCCAATCCTTTTGCAGCGCCAACTGCAATCTTCATTGTTGTTGACCAGTTCATGGTTGGTCTCCCATTCTCTGATATGCACTATATTTTAGCATGAAAAGTTTGTTCTTAAATCACTCTTCACTCTAACATTACTCTCACACCATATATTTTGAACTTCTATTAAGGCCAACACAGAGGTGATTCCATTAAATGATAAAGAATCACTTTGATGTTCGTTTCGTTACACTTTCCCCCCTATATTATTTTCAGAGAATTAAAATTAGTCCATGTCCCTTCCCCAACTGCTCCAGAGCTTACTCAAATTCCCTTCTGTGCCAATAGACAAAGTCAATAAAATAAAATGGAGTACTGATGCTTTTTCTTAACTACAGTTGTCAGAGAGGAAACGTGGAACAGGAAACCACCCTCGCTTGTCATAATAATTTTACATCCATATATTTTCACAAGTAGACACGGATGCGAATTTTTTAGTGAACTATGAAAATAAGCATTAGAATGGCAGATGGATTTTGACGTTGATATTCTTTTTGCAGGCTTTATATCTTGGAGCTCTTAGTAATAAGGAAATTTTAATAAAAAAGAAAAAAGAAAAAGGACTCACCATGTAAATGAAATTCCAAGGTGTAGTTGGGTACAAACTCATAGACAAGCATTCTTTGTGCTCCAGTGATGCAGTAACCAAATAATGAAACAAGATGTCGATGATGGACACGGCTAATAATCTCAATCTCGGCCCGAAATTCACGCTCACCCTGTCCACTCCCAGATTTAAGCTGCTTAATTGCAACCACCGTACCATTAGCAAGGATTCCCTTGTGAACATAGCCAAAACCACCCTGACCAAGAAGGTTGGCTTCGGAGAAATTATCAGTGGCCATGGCTAGTTCTTCATAAGTAAAAGTGCTCTGTGAATATCCAAGAGCAATTCCAGGAGTTGGTGGTGGAAATTGCTTATCAGAGCCCATGCTACTGCTTGTCGAAGGATGTTCAGCAAAAATACCAGGCATTGGTGGCAGTTGGTTACTCGGAGGAGTTCCTTGCGGATGAGTGAGCTTCGGCCACATCATCATTTTATTGTCCGAAGGGGGAGCGGTATTGTTCTGCCAATCATCATCTGGAGGCATTAAAAAGAGCATAGAAACATAAAAAGCAAAGTAATGGACAAGAGTGGCTTGAACAGTTCAACAAACATCAAAAATAAATTGTTGCAAAAATCAAAAGGGACGACAGTTTTATGCATTCGAGTTGTATCAGCCATCTCTACAAATCACATTGAATAACACAAGTCTTTAACGTTTAAGCGCGAATCCAAACAGAACCATAAACGAAATTGTATAAAGCGATCGATTGGAATCGGACAGCGTATAGTACACTACAAGAAACGTAACAAATCAGGAACCCAAGCACAAATGCACATTGTATGCAATTCAAAGTCAGTAAAAACCAAAACAAACCTTTGCTAGCTACTTGCAAGGGTTGGCCAGCGAGCAACAATCTCTGCGCTTCCTTCCGTTTCTTCCTCCGGTACACACAAACAGAAATACCCACACCAGCCAGCACACCTAACACTACTCCTACTATCAACGCCGACAGTACCGGCGGGGACGGCCCTGCGACGGCCCTGCCGGTCCATGAGATCCACTTGGATATGACGGTGGCGTTAGAGTACCATTCGAGCTCGTCGGTGGAGGTGCCTGAGAAGCAGTTTGGTTGGTCGTGTCAGGAGGAGGCGGAGATGTGAGGTTAGATACTGGCGGCGAAGGGGTGGAGTTGAAGGGGACCGGAGAAACTCCCGGAGACGGTGACGACATCGTCCGTAATGTTTCCGCTAGGGGTATTCTGTAGTGAGAGGGAGAGGGTGCTAAAAGCAGCTTAGAAGTTTCTTTATTGTGTCACCATGAGTAGAAAAGAAGATGTCATTAGTGGATCCCACAGAATTATTTATTATCTTGCTAATTAGTTGTCTTCGTTTCTTCTTTTTCTTTTTAACTTTTCAGGGCAGATTATTTATCGGAAATACATTGTTTTTTTTTTTAATTTGGCAATTATCAGATTAAATTATAAATCAATTTATTAGATTGGATGAAATTAAAAAATGAAAGATTAATTTTCATCACAAACTTTATATTTTTTTATTTTATAGCTTTTGGCAGGAAAGGAAAGAGATGAGAGAAAGTTACCAAAATCCGACACTAAAGAAGTAATATCTTTATTGATATTTATTTCAACCATTGAAACAAATGAAATTAGTATTAAATTGTCCGGGGAGCTCACTTTAAGAGTTTTCTTACTTTAAAATTCCCGATAAAAATAGATATAGTCTTAGTAAGTTCTTTAGTTTTTGGTTCATTTCAAATTTTAGGATGGTTTTATTGGGGTTTTTAAAGTCATAAATGGATTTATTAAATTATTTATGCTATTATTTAGGTTTTTTGAGTAAAAATATAAGTTAAAAATTCAGTTTGAGAATCTATAAAAACATTAGTTTTATTTTCTCGAACACCATAATAATTAAAAACTTAATAATACAGATGACGTGTCATTGTCTTAATAAACGATGTGTCAATTGATTTTTTTCAAGAAACATTAAGCAACAATATGATGAAAAAAAAGAGTTCAGTCAAACAAGCTTTAATTAAATAAGTTATGTGTGTTAGTCTGACTTGTTAAACCTAGCTACGTATAACCTTTTTTTGTTATATATATTTTTTAAAATTAATATTTTTTGTATTTTTATTTAGATTAATATATCTTCTTTCTTTTATTTTGTTTAAAGTGTTTATTCAAATGATGGTTATTTTTTTGTTATGCTTTTAATTTTTTAAGAGGTTTTTTTAATTTACCTTTAAATTTTCTTTTATTTTTTGTATAAATAAACTTTATTTTTAAAAATAAAAAGATATTTTCATATAATATTTTTAATTTGTGCAGTCTTTCATAGTGTTTTTTTTAAGTAATATTATTTGGAAATAAAATTTATTTATTATAATAATATTTTTTTATCAAAAGCAAAATAATAAACTATTAACCATCACATAAAGAATTACATTAAATCTTGAAATAAGTTTAGTGATAAATATTTCTGATTCTGCACGGTGCATCACAAATTCATGTAAATTACCTTCATGGCATGTATAAAATCTAAAACTAATGGAGTAACAAATTTTTAATACAAAATTAATTTAAATTTCAAAATATAAATTCTTAAGGAAATTCTTAAAGAAAGGCAAGGAGAGCAACATATTACTACAAAAACTAAAAGAGTCCAGTGCTAGTAATTCTAAAAAGCAAAAATCATTCGACCAAATAAATAAAAGAAAAAACTTGAATGGATTCTAGTTTATTTTTCTGCATGTTTACAAATAAATAATTAAATTCTTTTCAAGAAGATGAAATTATTAATATTAATAATAACTTTTCTTTACGAGAAGATAAAATCATTAATATTAATAATAACTTTTTTTTATTGTCAATGAATGGTTAATTAATAAAAAAAAATTTATTTGTTTTACAAATTTTTTTCTTTTTGTCTCAAATCTAGAAACTTGAAATGCGAAGAAAGTAAAATTGTTGTATCAAAAAATAAATTTCAATACTAAAGAGACCTAAAACAAACTCAATATAGAATATAGGGACTAAAGATAACTTTTTCTAGATAAATTTAAGATAGGCCT
The DNA here is from genome assembly GCF_000495115.2 of Populus euphratica. Lineage (NCBI taxonomy): Eukaryota > Viridiplantae > Streptophyta > Magnoliopsida > Malpighiales > Salicaceae > Populus > Populus euphratica. Next base: position 44,760 of record NW_011500506.1, read on the forward strand.
TCATGGATTTGTTTTTTCATTTTTGTCCCTATTCTTCTAATTATGTCTCAATGCTACAAATTAAAACCATACCTTGTTAAATTAACCCACAATCAAATTCTAAAATTTTATAAAAACCTTAATATCTCGAGGAAATGTAAAGAATAAAAACAAACAATGAAAAACATGAAAACACATAACATAAAAGGATAAAACCAAAAACATAATTTTGATTACCAAAATAAATAAATAAATAAAATCATTATTATAGTCCATAATAATTTAAGAGAGGAGCTATAGTAAAATCCGCTGATAAAAAACCCTAAGCCTTTTAGGTTTTTTTTTTTCATGTTAATATTTTATCTCTTTTCATGTTCTCACATGCAGTAGTGTCCAAGAACATTTTGATATTAAATTAAAAGTATGAAAGATAATTTTAGATTATGATTAAAATAATAAATAAAAAAGACTAAAATAAATAAATAAAATAGGGTCCAATATTCAAAAGGTGCAAAGAACTTCAATTTATCCCTAAAATCTCAGTTGATGTGTTATTTAGTCCCTAAAGTTTTGATAATATATGTTTTAATCCTAAATTTTATTTTTTCATGTAGTGTTTAGAGATGAAAAAAATGTCAACAAAAAATGAAAAAAGAGAAAAAGAGGTATGTTGTGCATACTTGACAATGAAAAAAGACCAATGTTAGTGTCAATTGATTTGTATCAAAGAGAGAAGTTTCATGAAGATGATTTAGAATTTTTATTTTGCTTAAAAAAATAATTGGGTATAGAGATGTTTTTTATTTAATTTTTTATTTTCAAATAGAGTTTTAGGTTAAAGAAGGATTTTATAATGTTTCATATCATATTTTTTAGGTGTTTACAAATAAAAATAAGTTGAAAAAAATTTTTAGGTTAACAAAACTCAAACCCCAATTCTAGTGGTTAAAATTTGAATTAGTGGATAACAAGTTATTTATCTAAATGTACAGTCCATCATTTGTTCTAACCAATTAAATGGATAACGTATCACCAATCCTTTATGAAAAAACATACAAAGAAATAAAAGCAGATGTGCATGCCTGGTTTTCAAGCCTCATATGTGTTTAGGTTTATTGTTTTGGGCTAGACACGCAGGTTCCTTTTACAAGCTAAGATATGTTTGTCCTTTTTGTTATGTTGTTTTTGTCTATTTTTAGAATAAGATTATCTTTAAATTAATTTATTAAAATAATATTTAACGATAAAGCTTTTATAATAATATTTACAATTACTTTACAAATAATCATGTAACAACCTCATATGTAGATTATCTTTTAAATCTTTCTATTAATATTCAACAAAAATAAAATATCTATTTTGTTATTGTATTTATTTATATAATTTTTTTCATATTTATTATTTTTTATATTTATTTATATTATTGTATAAAAATGATTGATCCATGATTTTTTTTTATTAAACCTTACTTTTAAAGTCATAATATTTTTTTAATTTTAAAAAATGATTTTTCTAATAAAAAAACATGTTTTGTTTTCTTAGAATATAAAACAAAATTCATATTTTAATCTTTGCTCAACATTAATCACTCTTCCTATGATTTACAAATTCATATGTATATTTTTAAATTTATTTATAAATATGAAGACCTTGTTTTTCAATTTTTGATTAAAAATTTATAATATTGTAAACAATATTAATAACACTAACCCAAATATCTCACATATTAGAAATAAAAATAATAATAATTCATGCTGAGGATTCATTATAACTCCCCTCATAAACTATCGTGGACGGCTACAATAGTTTTTTCCCCCAACTCTTGCATGAAAATTGAGGGAGAGATAAAAGAAAGAGAGAAAAGAAAATTAGGGAGGAAAAAGGGTTGTTAAAGTCACTTTATGTCTTCATTGATGACATGTGTTGTTGTGGATAAAGAAGTTGGCAAGATGATTTTGATGACATCAAAAAAGAGAGGTGTTAGATTCCAAAGGAAGCTATACATATCGCCCAAACACGACTACTTCCTCATATGTTGGAATATATTTTGTATACGTTGTCAATTTTTCTTATAATTTGCTCCCCCATTAATTTTCTATTATTCAATCTCTGGTTATTTGATAACTATTAAATTTTTTGACCTAGTCATTAATTTTTTTTATATCTCTTTTGTTTAGTCCTAAACTTCATTCCACATTAGCCCAAAGAAAACTCAATCAAAGAGAAAGGAAGGGCAAGGAAATGAAAAATATTTTTTTATTCATTTGATCCCTAGTTTATTGTTATAACTCTTTTATTTTTATGTTGGGTTGTTAAATATCATACATGCAATGTAAATAATAAAACAAAAATATTTGAAAGTCTTTAGGATCCTGTTAGACAAATATAGAGATATGTAGGAATTTATTATTTAAAGATCTAATCTTTTTCAAATTTAAAAAAATTCTTAAAGGTTGGATTGTCACAAACCACAACTAGTTCACTTGTTTGGCTTCCAACGGTAATCCACACAAATCTTTAGTGAGAAATCTCTTAAATTTATATATATATATATATATATATATATATATTGATTGTTATGTTTAGAGTACTACTTCTCTATTTTGTGAATTATATAGATTTTTTGTCTAACATACAACCACAAAAAAATAAAAGATTTAATTTACTATTTATAGAAAAATCTAAAAAACCCTATAAATTGGAAAAAATGTCAACTTTTTCCTTAAACAATATCTATATATTTGGAAAAATTTTAGAAATTAACTCAATTAAGAGGGCGTTTGGGACTGCATTTGAAAAACGCTTCTGAAAAAATTAAATTTTTTTTTTGCTTTGAATTAATATGTTTTTTAGGTTTTCAAAGCATTTTGATGTGCTGATCTTAAAAATAATTTTTAAAAAATAAAAAAAATTATTGACATACTTTTCTAAGTGAAAAACACTTTGAAAAAAAACCACATCCACACCACCAAACACATTCCAAGTCCTTACTTGATTTTTCTAGATCTAGAAATATAATCCATGTATTAATTATATTATAGTCCTTAATTTTTAAAATATATTTTAATCAAGTCACACTTAATTAAATCATCCTAATTTAATTTTTGACAAATGATTCTTAATGTATGTAACTCATTAGTTCCTAATATATTGGCCCAAATATAAATTATAATTCTCATTAAATATAATTATATAAATTAAATAATTTAATTTATTATCAATTCAATAATTGATTAATTTATATTTGCAGATCAGGTGTATCTTCTAGCAATATGTAATGATTTCCTACATAGTAGAAAAATCATTAGTGATTTAACTTACTTTTTAGTGATTGGTTACTCAGTGTAATTAATATTTTTTCATCAATAATGTTTTGATTTAATATTAAAACATGGAGTATATATGTCATATTAAATCATGTTTGTTCTCTACATAATAGTTATTAATCATTTAAATAAGATTTGAATTTCACCTCGACCAATGATTCCTTGGTTAATACTATTTAAGAACAAATAAATTATTTTCTCTAATTCACATAGGGTGATAAATCCTCTTTTGATCACTTAAGGACCTCTATATAATTCATGTTATAATCAATATCTATCTCTTCATTACCTTAATTAAAATAATATATAACAAGATCAAAGCATATCACTCTCTATATAAGATAACTTAATCTAAAAATCACTTATACAATTGTTATGTAAGTCTTTTTATAGACATATGTGATCTCTCCAGGCTGAAGATGTGGAAACAATAAGGTATATTTGTTTGGTTCTCCATTAGCTAAACAATTCTTTTAATAAGAAATAGTTCTTAAGAGGGTTTGGTATGAGAATATCCATAGGATTCAATGCACTAAATAAAAAACAATAGACTTCCTTATTTTTACCCTTTAATTTTTACAAACTTTAATCTCAAATTGAACACTGTTTTTACAATTGAATCCAAAAAAAAAAACTTAAATATTATCCATTTGGTATCATCAAATGTTTCTTTTTTTTTTCCAACTAAACAACCTTTTAATATTTTTACAAAACAAAGCTTCTAGTATGCCTATATTTTATTTTAACCCTTTATAACAAATATGAGAGTGGTGTAGATTTAAAAAATAACATGACGAACATATCATGATTGAATGAATTATTTATAAAATGTATTCATTTTATTTTATTTATTAAAAAGATGACAACAATGTGTGATACAACAATACCAAGAATTGACTTCAACTTCTAATTTTAATGTAATTATCATTATTATTATTATAATATATTTTATATTTTATAATATAATAAATTATATGACTAAAAATTGTCAAATAGTTTTTATTTTATATGACTATTGAACCATTGTTAGCTTTATACTTTGTTTTTTGTGCTCAATTTTAATGCTATCTCATTTTTAATAGTTTTCATCATGGTTATATAGGGTAATGCAATACAAGGCTCATCTAAAAGAAAGGATATACAGTTGTTTGCTACTTCTATTATTGAAAGTGATTACTACCAAATCAATAGATTATATATGTTTGAAAATGGATACACCAACTCTATTGCTACCCACGAAGCTGTTATTGATCTTAAGTTTGACACAAAAGTTGCGAGGCTTAATCCATTAACACCCTAAGCACCATGCCATTATTTTAACTTCATCGATTTCACACATTTTGTTAACTAAAGAAAAATGATCAAGAACACTCAATGCTATTAACAACAATAAAAAAAAATTTCATGGTGCATTTTAATTACCTTATTAGATTTATTTTTGAAATTGCTAACATGTTTTAAATTTTTAATCACAAAATGTACTCAGTCAATTAAAAGCTATTCAGCCACTTGAGCAAGTGTTGGTTCGAGGTCAAGATATAACAGACAAGAAAGAGTTTATCATTAAAAATATCAAGTTTGGCTTATTCTATCTGCTGTAACAACTTTAATAGCCTTATTTTTTAATTTTTATATTTTGTGTAGGGGCGATGAATTTAGGATAACTCTCTCGGGCAATGTTGCTAAAAGCTTTAATGATTCTGTTTTGCATAAACACACAAATCCAATTATTGTTGTTTTTGTTGGCTTTCGAGTCACTGACCTTAAAGGTTTGTCTTATCAAATATTGCCATTTAAATTTTCACAATTCTTATGTGCACATTCTATATATTTGTACCTTGCATCATTTAACTTATTTTCAAATAATTTTAATCAATTTGCTTCCTTTTATCTCTAGGAAAACCAAACCTTGCTAGTACTGTTGCCTCCTAATGGTATTTCAACCCAGAAATTCCTGAGGTTCTTCCATATAAGTATCAGTAAGCTAGCTCTTTTTCTTTTCTTTTTATCTAACTTATTTTCTTCAATTATTATTTTTTCCTTTTAACATAAAACTACTTCTATTCTCAGCTATAATCAGCTGCCAATTAAGGTCCATGAACTCCTTGCTTCCATGAATGTCGTCAAATCCATCGTACAACAAATAAATGAAAACATGAAGACTATCAAAGAAATTCTTTGTATGGATCCATATGAACATAAAAAATGTCAACAATAATCTCATTCTTTTACTCTGATATTTATAAATACACATAAAACTATATTTTTTTCTCAACAATGTGTAGGGCAAAATATTTACATGTGAAGCTTCTATAGCTGACTATGATCTTCATAGAGGATGGTGGTATCAAAGCTATCCTTTATGCATAAAATCATTGTCTAACAAAGGTATAATTTTTAGATGTATTGAACATAATGAAGTAACGTCAGTTCTATGGTTAAGAGCTCTTTTCTATTGCTTTTCATGTCTCAAACTAAATTATAAATTTTCTTTGCATCTTTTTAACAATATCTTATATTTATTTATCTCACTTTTAAACATTTTATCAAGTTTAAAGTTGATTGTATTGTGACTGATAGCAATGATGTTGCAACATTTCTAATGGTTGGAAAAACTACTGAAAACTTCTTTTGCTCATCTGCCCACTGCTATCTCTATAACAAGGGGTTTATTGATTACATCCCACCTTCCATGATTGAAAAATTAAACAATGATAAGATTTTCCAGCTGAGATTTGAAGCTTTTCATTTAGTTGTTAACCATTGTGACATTATTGTTACCAATGCTTTTGATGACATTGTAATTGCTGAGACTCTTGACACGACTAAAAGATTGATGTTTTCTCCCAAGTGTAGGAGTGTCGAAGTAATAAATAACCCGGCAAGACCGGGATCGAACCACAGGGAGGTTAATTGTATAAATTATATATGACAATAATATAACAACAACAATAACAAAAACAACAATAATAATACCAATACTAATAGTAGTAGTAGTAGTAGTAATAATAATAATAATAATAAAGAAAAAAAAAGAGAAGAAGAAGAAGAAGATGAGAACTTTGAGATGGAATATTAATGTAAGGATTAAACAATGATAACAACAAATGTCAAGGTTAGAGGATCTACTAATGGTATGTCAAACAAGTATAATATAAATTATTATTATTCAATTAGAAACCACACACAAAGAAGGTTCCAATCAAATTATAAATTGTTAACATGATTACATTAGTTATCT
>NW_011500506.1:51597-52551 GCF_000495115.2 Populus euphratica
ATAACATCAAAATTGGAGCCACTTGAAAACATGAAAGTTGTAGGCAATTGTCTCAGCTTTCTTGTGTAAAAACTTCAGCTCATTTAGACTTCTAGAACTCCAGATATGGGCAAAAAACTGAACAATGCGCGGGCTGGAGGACAAATTCGGACTTCTTTGTTGTTGCTATAATTTGGACTTGAAAATGACCTTTTTAAATCTTGGGCTCCATATAAAAGTTGTAGGCCTATGTCTTACCTTTCCATCCATATAAAGTAGACCTAAATCCAAGATTTGCAGCTCCAGATATGACCTAATTACCAAACAGTGTTCCGATTTGGATTGCACCGACATCTCTTTTCTAAGTTTGACCATCTTTTTATCCTTTCAATTTCAGTTCTTAAATTCATCAATTAATCCTTTTATTTATATGATAGGCCTGTATTTAAAATAAATATTTACCATAAATTAAAGGTATCTTATATTATTATAAAAAATGCTTTAGTTAAGAAGTTATTGATACTTTAAGTGCAAAATGATGATATAAAACCTTGATAAAAATGAACTTTTAAGTACTAATCAGCTCCCCCCTTGCCTGATGAATTAGAGCTGCATATTATTGATGTTCCTCTTAATAATCAAGCAGCTTCATCATGCTCTAAAGTTGCCTCTCCATTAGACCCGACAACACTGACATCTGTTCCACTATCTAAAACTAATGTTAGTTTCTCATAACAGCCACAAGTGTCCCTAAAGCAACCATATATGATTGGTCCTTTACCATCTCAAGCCAAAAGAAAATTGATGTTTGAAGATGAAATGCCTATTTAAAGGTGACAAGCTGTTTTTTTCTCTCACTTGAAATATTAATAACTCCTTAACTAAAACATGTTTTATGATAACTGATTAGTACTTAAAAGTGCATTTTTATCATGGTTTTATATCATCATTTTGCACTTGAAGTATCAATAACTC
>NW_011500506.1:54689-54826 GCF_000495115.2 Populus euphratica
CGAAGATGTGTTAGTACAAGTCGATAAATTCATTTATCCTGTGGATTTTGTTATCTTGGACGCAGAACCTATTGAATCCTGTAATTCATTTCCTGTTATTTTAGGACGTCCATTTCTTGTAACTTCTAACGCATTGA
>NW_011500506.1:57713-74803 GCF_000495115.2 Populus euphratica
TGTTGTTCTCGTTACTATTGTTGTTATTGCTATTGTTGTTATTTATAATTGTTGTTTATAATTTGTACAATTAACCTCCATGTGGTTCGACCCCGATCTTGCCGGGTTATTTATTACTTCGACACTTCTGCACTTGGGAGAAGACATCAATCTTTTAGTCGTGTCAAACGCCTTTCTAAATAAGACCATGATTTAGTAATTTTAACCGACTTGGCTTTTTATTTATCTCATCTTACCTGCTATCATGCTTTTCTAGAAAGACTTTTTTTGCACAAATTAAAACACTTTCATTCTTAGCTTTATACCTTTTTCACTATACTCTTTTTTCTATATATATCTTTACTTCATATTATTTATTTTATTGTTTATCCATTCACTCGAATCTATAAAAGAATATTGTAAAAATCTATATTCCAGTTGTATTAATGCTTAAAGCTTAATTCAAAAAGCTAAGTTAACATATGCGCAGCCGAAACATATCATCTGTCCATAAACAATACCTTTAACTGGTGTCTTAAAAATTCTTGACATATTTTTTTAAATATCATGATACCAAGAGATACAATGGTTAGATCACTTATGAAAACAAAAATCTAACTTTAGTTTCAATAATACCCCAATCTTGTAGGCTTACCTAACATCTCATTATAATGAGATAGAATTGAGAACAACAAATAATTTATCACAAATGATATTTTGAACATTCGGTATTAATTTATCACAAATGATATTTTAAGTTTTTAAGTTTTTAAATTTATCACAAATGATATTTTGAACATTCACAATTCTTTGTTTGCAGTTGGTATTAATGAAGCATATAATCATAGACATTTCATAATAACTTTTATAAACATATTAAAAAAGTCATATCTTTTTGTCACTTTTTATTTCCTCTGAACATTTCTATTACCGTAGATAAAGATGCAATTTATAAGAAATGTTGGTAATCAGATAAACCTATAATTTTAATCAATTAACATAAAGTGTGATGAATGGAACTAATAATACAAAGTTGGTGGATATGTATTCAAAAAAGAATTTAATTCTTTCCAACAAAATTGTTTGTAAAATGTTCACAACTTAAAAATAACAACAATAATAAATTGATAGACAACATTCATTATTCTTTTTTCTCTTATACTAAATTCTATAGCTAGTGTTGCAATTACACTACAAAATTGTTTTTCCATGTCCTTTTTATTAGTTAAATCAAAGTTTATAAAACTTAGTTAAAAAAAAACAATATTGAATTTGTTACATGAGTCATCATTATCATTATATATTGACGGTGGCAAAAACCAAGTTAATTAATCTGCTAAGGCTATTATAATATACTAATTTACTAATATGTTAATCTAGCAATTGATTAAAAGAAAATGATTTTAGCCATAAAATCCCAAGCAGTTAAATTGCACAGCATACTGAAACGAACACCAACTAGTAAAAACAATGGTGTATAAGATGAAAATAACATTTGAGATAACTCAATGATTAAAATGACCAATCTAAAAGGCTAAGGTTTCAAAGTTGTCGTTTCCATTTCAGCCAACATAGTTAAACAATAACAATTTAGGTTTGATATAATCTATAATAACAAATATTTTTAGTAATTAATTATTATTAACATGGATTAACTAGATGGATGAGTCAATACCAAAATTACAATATAATTCTTAACCATAAAAACAATGACTATAATGAAACATATTTTTCTTATTTAAATTATAACAAATAACATAACTATTTAACAACTCTTCACAATCGATATTATACACGAGCTTAATTATAAAAATCATATGTCTGCTAGCTTCTTCTCTATCATTTTAAACTTTACTTTCTTCTTCTTCTTCTTCTTTTTTTAATAAATTAGCAACACATTATCTCTACCTTCCCTTTCTTTTTTGTTTTTTGTTTTACTTTTTTTCTTCATTTAACCACTAATAATGCAACTTTCCTCTTTATTTCTAGAAAATCTCCATCAATAGAGTAACACATAATATTTTTTTTTATGAAGCAACTTTATAGACTGCTTTTCTATTAATTTTGTATGTCTTATGCACTAATATAGCAATATTTAACTTTCTTAAAAAGCAATGCAATGCAACTCTTTAATGTTATAATGGTACATTTAACTTTCTTAAAAAGCAATGCAACTCTTTAATGTTATAATGGTATCATTTTGTTTATAATTAATAATTACATCTTTTTCCTAATATTTTTTTAATAGATATAATATTTTGTGTGTTGTTTTATTTTGAAATATAATCAATGACACAATCAGTCTTCTCTAATCATCTCTAATTATGTATGTTTTTAGTTTTTTAATATCTTTATAATATTAATATTTTCACATAATTTATTCTATACAGTTTCTTAATTTTTAACTATTGATATAATTTTTTTCCCTCATGAGTTTATCTAGCATTAATTTATAATTATAATATCATTATATATATTTTTTCCATAAACTTTAAGTAGTGTGTAGACATGCTATCTTATTAGTTATAAGTAATGTTTATTTTTGTAGTAACAATATGTTTTTTTTAAATAATTTTTTTATTTTAAATTAAATTTTTTAATTTTGTTGATTCTTTTTAGTTTGGTGATATTAAACTAAATTTTAAAAATAAAAAAAATTATTTTATTATATTTTTAAATAAAAATATTTAAAAAAAATAATTAATACCTAAACCAAATACTACCCGTGATGTAAAAAACATATGATAGAAATAAGGAGTGGTTGTGACAGTGAGGGTGAGAATATATATATATATATATATATAACATAAACATACGGAATTCGGAATAAAAAATAAAAAAAGGAAAAACCTAACGGTCTCCGCGTTGAACTTCCCTTCAGTTCTTCTCTGTTAATTTAATTATGAGAAATGAAAAATAAAGTTTTCACTGGATTAAATAACCCATTTTTCACTTTAATTCTCTGCTTCAATTTCTTCTGATCCGATCGATTGCGGAAATGAAAAGGAGAAATGTTTAGATTGATGGAGATTCGGATTTGAATTTCAGATTTTAGTGCATTAATTTCTTGTTGGTGAGTGCGAAAATGAGCACGCAAAGGCAGGTGATCGTACGGGACTTAATGGATGAAGGCAAGAAGAGGATTGTTGTTTTGGTTATTTGTGTTGTTGGATTATCTTATCTCATGTCTTGTAAGTTTTCTTCTCTCTCGCTGTGTGTGTATTTTGATTTTGTGATTGTATGGATTCATTAATTAAATTAGGTAAAAATGTATCTGATAATCATTTTTACCTCTTAATCAGATTTTTCATTTGCGTTCCTGTTAATTATAAGAATTTCTTGATTTTTGCCCTTTGTATTAATGGGCATTACTTTGGCATTTTTTCAAGGTATAATAGATGACCAAAAAGTTAATGATATAGACAAGTTAACATTGGGAAATTGAATGAATGCTGGCCACTAGCATTGGCGTTTTCCTTTGGGATCAAGGTGTGTGCTTGAGGTGGCACCTTTACCCTTTTCTGGCATTATTTCTGGACGTAGTGATTGTACAAGTAATGGGGTCAGTGAAGGGAGGAACACAATCAGTGAGGAAAGGCTGTGAGACTGTAAAGAATTTTACACTCCCAAAAAATAATACGAGGTGTTTGAAATATTTTAGAAAGAAAAGACAGGCCATAATATTGATACCTTTTGTGTTAAATGACACATCCACATAATAACATGGAAGTGTATGTATGTGTTTTAATTTTCTATGTTCTCAATGTTTTGAAGAAGAACAATGCTCTAATTCGACTGATGTCTCTTTGTTGTTGTTTCACGTGATTATTTCTTTCTGAAATGCTTCAACATAAATGATGTGGTAGAGCGCCCTTTTGTTCTAATATATTAAGGAAATTGCTTTTCTTTTCTTTCCTAATGTCTTAAGGGAATTATGTCAAAAAAAGAAGATAATCTGATAAGAATGTGTTCTGATCATATTAACACAATCATTGTAACTGACTGCTAATAAACCTGCTGCAAATTCTAAATTCATGAACATGAGTGATCGGTAATGGACATCGTAGAGTGAAGAATTATACCAATATTATCCATAAGACGAGGTTCCAAAATGGTGTAGGTCAACAAAACATGTGCATTTTTAATTATTTAACAGCACGAACAGAGCAAAAATATAGATGCTGCAGTGAGACTTTGTTTCAATGTGAAAGAAAAGATGGCCACTGAGCTCTAGCTCAATTGACATCTTGTACTTCCCCCCTCCTTGTTCCTTACAACTTGAGTTTGAACCTTCATTTGGACCCGAAAAACATGATACTGCAAACCTGCTGGATGAAGAGATGCCCAAGGTGAATTATTCATACACACTGGAGGAAGTAGCATGACCAGACCAATTATGTTCTGTAAATTCTGTTATACTTTGGGTGTATACAGTTAATTTCCTACAAACAGGGAGGCTTAGGAAAATAATTTCTTTATTTTCTTCCACACAGAGAACATTTGCAGTACATGAATGGTTGCTGCTTTTAGGAGTTCAACTAAAATATTTAATTTGTATAGGTTGAGTACATGAAATTCTGGCTAGTTATTTCAGCCTGTTGTTTTTTAAGTTGTACATAAATGTATTCTCATTTTTTTTTTTTTTTATATATATGCAATGCTTTCTTTTTTGCTTGTCTTTAGTTGGAACTTACTCTCAGTTACCTTTTTCAGTAACGAGCTCCTCAGTTTGGGTCAACTTGCCTGCTGCTGCTTCCTTGATCATTCTCCTTCGCTACTTCACCATGGATTATGAAATGCGTAAGAAAGCTGCTGCATATAACAACAAACCTGCCTCTGCAAAATTAAGTACACTGCCACAAAACAAATCTCTTGAACTTAACAGGGTAGTTGAAAAGTCTGACTGGAGAAGGAAAGTGAATTCTCCTGTTGTTGAGGATGCAATAGATCACTTAACAAGGCATCTAGTCTCTGAGTGGGTGGCAGATCTATGGTACTCTCGCCTGACCCCTGATAAGGAAGGTCCAGAGGAACTGGTGCAGCTAATGAATGGTGTTCTTGGGGAATTTTCAAGTCGCATGAGAAATGTAAATCTTATTGATCTACTGACAAGGTTTTAGTTCTTTTCCTCCTGACTTTTCTCTTAGTTTACTTTGTCTCCAAGGTTATTTGCTTTGTCACTAATCATCTAGGGTGACACAGGGATCTTATTAATCTCATCTGCACCCATTTGGAGCTTTTTCGTGCAAGTCAAGCAAAGATTGACAAGCAACAGTCTGGTTTGCTTACCATTGATGAGCGAGACAAGGAACTAAGACTTGTTCTGGCTGCTGAGAACAAATTGCATCCTGCTTTATTTTCTGCTGAAGCTGAGCACAAGGTTGATTTGTTCATTTTTTGTTTGTTAAATTTGCAAAGTCATAGAATCTACAAATGCTGCCTCTGAATGTGAAGGATTGAAAGTTTAGTGACAATCTGGACTGCTTATTCTAGGTTTTGCAGCATCTGGTGGATGGCCTCATTTCTTTGACTTTCAAGTCAGCAGATCTGCAGTGCTCTTTCTTCCGTTATGTTGTCAGGGAACTTCTCGCTTGTGCGGTGATGCGACCAGTGTTAAACTTGGCTAGCCCAAGGTAGTCTATGTCTCTGTTTTGCTTTATAGTTTTGTGTTGTCATTTTTCCTTTCTCTCATTCCTTTTTTTTATTTTTTCTGGTTTCCTCCTTTTGTTTATCAGGTTCATAAATGAAAGGATTGAAAATGTTATCATTTCTAAGGCTAATCAAAGAGTTGCTGCAGCTCAAGAAGCATCTCATTCCAAATCAAATGGGTCTTCAAGGATCCCATCTGATCATTTTTCTAGGTTTTTAGACCCTACTGGAACTGGGGTTGAACTTACGCAGTTAAAAAACAATCAATCCAGAAGTGGGCCAGAGGCACCTGAAAAAGATAAGGTGAATGGAAGCCATATCTCAAAAGATCCATTGCTTTCCATCGATACCCCATCTTCCCGCACATGGAGCTCACTGTCCAAAAACTCTCTGATTAATGATGAAGGAGAAATTGAACGACATCTTTCAGGACGTGAATGGGGTGAGATGTTTGATATGATGTCTCGCAGAAAGACTGCTGCCCTTGCTCCAGAAAATTTTGAAAACATGTGGACAAAAGGGAGAAACTATAGAAAGAAAGAAGGTGAAAATCAGGCGATCAAGCACCCCCCACAGAATTCTTCAGCAAGTAAGTCCATTACATCAGATTATTCAAAGAGTACATCTAATTCCAAGAAGGATGATGTGACCAAACTCGATGCTTCGCTGGCCCGCAATGATCAGTCTGTGGGTACTGAGCAGTCTACTGTAGAAAACCCTCTGCATTATGTCAATCAGAACATGTCAAATCACTCACTATTTAGTTCACATCGAGATGGCATACAGAGCCTCATGGATGTGGATGGGACTGAATCAGGCAGCACTAGCTCTTATACTTCTGAAGAGGAAGATGTGAACTTTGTAACTGGTCTTGATTCTCCAGGAACTAAAGTCTGGGATGGTAAAACTAACAGAAACCTGGCTGTTTCCCACATTCATCATCCGCTTGAAAATCCTGATGGCCACAGGGCAAAGAAGACTGGTAGAGGGCATGCTCACTATCAAAGATTATCTAGACCCCAATCTGGCAGGAAAAGGTCGAGGCCAAGCACTCAGAAGGTACCTGTTTGGCAAGAGATTGAGAGAACAAGCTTCTTGTCTGGGGACGGGCAGGACATACTTAGTTTAAAAGGACATGCTAAAGCTGATGATTTCACTGATGATTCCGATGTTGAAACTCTGGATAGAGTTTACAGTGGATCAACTGCTTGTTCGTCTGCAACATTTGTTTTTATTCCTGAAAGCCACACTTTAAATGATAATTCCGTGAAACATTCATTAATGGTGGACGCATTTTATAAGTTGAGATGTGAGGTACTCCACTTAAAAGCTCATTACTTTTCTCTGCTCAATTGCTTGACCTTTCATCTTCTGATTTAATGATAAAGGATGTAAACCCTCTTGCTGTTGCAGGTATTGGGTGCAAATATTGTTAAGAGTGACTCTAAAACGTTTGCTGTTTATTCCTTATCTGTTACGGATGTAAATAACAATAGTTGGTCAATCAAACGAAGGTGCTATGGATTTCTGTCTCAAATTTTGTTTCATCTCTTGTTGATGTCTTCTGTAATAAGCATCTTCCATGAATAGATGTTGTCTTTTTATTGTGCTCTAACATGGTGAACACATGACCTTTATAATATTTTCTCCCATAAAGTTATACTGCTCATGTAACTGAACTCTACTGTCAACAGATTTCGACATTTTGAGGAGTTACATAGACGGCTCAAAGAATATCCAGAATATAGTCTTCATTTGCCGCCAAAACATTTTCTCTCTACAGGTTTAGATATGCCTGTCATAAAAGAGCGGTGTAAATTGCTTGACCGATATCTGAAGGTCGAACATCTAATCTCACTTTTTTTGTCCAAGTGAATTTGATATCAGCTTTAGCTCTTTGATAAGCTGGAATTGTGGCCTTCAATGGATTTCCAACCTGATTTCCTATTTAGATATTTATCCTGGTTTAATTTGCTGCCACTATTCCAGCACTTAAGATATTTGCACTGGTGCTTGGCTACTCAAGTACTTATGGACTCTTCAGTATTATGCTGTAAAGTAACACATAATATCTCACAAAGTTCTATGATTGGGAACTTCAATGGTGCTGGTACTAGATTAGCCATGTAAAAGCATTCTTGTGGTAGGCAAACTCATATATAATGTTTGTAAAATAAGAAATGCCACATTTACATGGCTAATCTAGCTCCACACCACTGAAATCAAAGCATAATATTTAAAAGTTTTTCATTAGAAATGAGTGTGCCAACTACGAGAAACAACTGAATTGTTTCTTTATTTAGAATATACATTTTTCTGAGCTAGTTTGCTACTTCTTTGGTGCCATGCTTCAACTCTTTAACTAACTATAACCTGTTGCTGTTTTCCAGAGGCTCTTGCAACTTCCGACAATTTCAGGATCTATTGAAGTCTGGGACTTTCTTAGCGTTGATTCTCAGGTTTCCATATTTTCTGCTATTATTAATGCAGAATCCCCTCCCTCCCCTTCTTTTTTTGGGAAGGGAAAGGTGTTCTTTCTGATATTTCACCCACACTATTCATTTGCTATTATATGGTGTCATGCAGACGTATGTGTTCTCAAATTCATTTTCTATCATCGAAACATTATCAGGTGAAGCTTGTTCAATTTAGGATGTTATCTTTTATTTTGATTTTCATTTCTTTATTTTGATATTTCCTCTCTTTTCATATTTTTTTTAAATTTCTAGTTGACCTGGATGATAAGCCCTCTGAAAAGAGTAAAAGGGTTTCAAATTTTATCGGGCCTGCAACAGATTCCTTATCCACTAGGAAGGAACAATTGAGTGCAGAGTGCAAGGAATCTATATTGCAGACAAAGCATGCTCTTGGGGTAGATGGAGCACGAATGATTTCAAAAGACACGCCTCAATCTCCAGTGAGAAAGTCTGTCAAAGAATTTGGAAAATCATTCAAGGATCCAGGCTGTGATTCAGATATGCAAAAGAATGCATCATCTGCCAGAAATTTAGAGAAGAATATAGAAGGAAGAGAGGGCGATAGTTTAGAAGAGATGTCCGCATCCCTTAATGATTCTGCTAATGACCCCATGCTCCCTACAGAGGTAATTAAAGTGGGTTAAGGATTGGGCTGGATTGCAGGTTTACCTTAATAACAAAAGGTTGTCTTATAAAATTTCATTGCTTCATTGCAGTGGGCACCACCAAATTTGACTGTTCCTATACTTGATTTGATAGATGTCATTTTCCAGCTACAAGATGGTGGATGGATCAGGTATTCAATATACGGCAATGTAGAAATATGGTGGATGTCTTGTCTCTTTATAGAAACTATTTTTTCATCATCATAGTGACATCCCACTGTGACTGCTGAGGATATGCTGCTGACACAAATGATTTGTGCATTGCAGGAGGCAGGCTTTTTGGGTGGCCAAACAGATACTACAACTAGGAATGGGTGATGCTTTAGATGATTGGCTGATAGAGAAAATCCAGCTTCTGCGTAGGGGTTCAGTTGTTGCATCAGGGATCAAGCGGGTTGAGCAGGTAATCTTTGAAGTTCTGCAGTTTCTTCTATCTTGAAAATTTGCTAAATCTTCAACAATACTTGGCAGTCTAGAGCACTACTGAAATGCTGGACTTTTTTTTGCTGAAGTGGTAAATAACAGAGCTGATAGATCAGATGCAGTCTAGAGCACTACTGAAATGCTGGACTTTGTTTTTTTTTTTTTTTTTTACTGAAATGATAAATAACAGAGCCGATAAATTGGATCATTGGATGGATTCTGGGTGGCTTGAGTTCATGTCCTCTTTTCATTTCTACCCAGCACCATTGAACTTCATCTTTGGGCATAAAAAAGAGGGTGAGATAGTGTGGCAAGATGGTCCATCTGAAGTGCTTTTCAGTAATGCTGAGTGAGGGAAGGAGGGGTTTTTGTCTTCATTTTTTGTTTCATGTTACTAGTCGGAAGAGAGGGAAAAACTTTTGGAGTCCCACTAGTGCCCTTTAAATAATTGAAGATCTCCTGTTTTCACTTGACATGTTCTGGTCTTTACCCCTGAGGTAGTAATGAAACCTAAGACTATCCTTGTAAAGCAGACTGAGTTGAAAGAATGGATTACCCATGGATACATGCTATTCCTTCCTTTAAATAATTGAAGATCTCCTGTTTTCACTTGACATGTTCTGGTCTTTACCCCTGAGGCAGTAATGAAACCTAAGACTATCCTTGTAAAGCAGACTGAATTGAAAGAAGGGATTACCCATGGATACATGCTATGCCTTCCTTTAAATAATTTAAGATCTCCTGTTTTCACTTGACATGTTCTGGTCTTTACCCCTGAGGTAGTAATGAAACCTAAGACTATCCTTGTAAAGCAGACTGAATTGAAAGAATGCTATGCCTTTCTTTTTTTTCCCTTTCCTTTTCTTTTTCTGCCTTCTCCCAGTTTTCCAGCAGCTGGAATGGGCTACTCTGATACGAGAATATGCTGGAGTGGATTGACTTGTTCTTTAGATTTGTACTTGATTGTGTAAGAGGCTTTAGAAAGAAAATTGAGATGCTCGTGTTTTATCCTGATATTAGCTGTGTTGTTATTAAATAGATACTTTGGCCTGATGGAATATTCATAACCAAACATCCAAAGAGACGACCGCCACCCCATCAACCCTCAGAAGTGTCTTCTCCTAAATTGATTTCCCCTCATGGCCAGCAACCCATGGAAGTATCTTCACCTAAATTTAGTAATGAGCAGCAACAACAGGATGCAGCTCGACGTGCTAAACTTGTATATGAGCTGATGATTGGTAATATCATTTTTCTTATTTGTTCTTTCTGTATTTTCTGCATCACAGATATTATTTTAAAATATCAGTAAATGCCTCAACGAACCCTGTTTTTGAAATGCAGACAACGCACCAGCTGCCATTGTAAGTCTTGTTGGTCGAAAGGAGTATGAACAATGTGCAAAAGATCTTTATTTCTTTCTTCAGGTATTTTTTTCTTTGGTGGGATTTAAATCGAAATCTTCTTATGTAAAGCATAAAAGTAGTAGCTGATTATAGATGCTTTTGTGCGACATGTATTTAACCTTCTCAAACGGAAAATATATTGAGAGGGTTGGGGGGGGGGGGCATCTTTCTATGTTGCTTGATATTGTTTGTCAGCACCATTTTGTATTTCTCCCATGGTTTGGGGTCCCTCATTCAGAAGGGACAGCAAGCCAAATAAATGATGGTTAGTGAGGAAGGCAAGGCATTAAGACAACTCAGTTTAGCGAAGGGTGAAAGCTTTTAGTGAATTAATGATCTGGGTTTTGTTGCTTGATGTTGTTGTGTCAACATCTGTTTTGTATGTCTCCCATGGTTTGACATGCCTCATTCAGAACACGTAACTAGCAGCCTTGCTCAATAAATGGTGGTTGAGGGAGACAAGGCAGTGAGACGACTTGGTTTAGTGAAGCAAAGAATGAAACCTTTTAGTGCTTTAATGATCTGTGTGAGTGGTAGCACCAGTGACTAGATCAGTACACACCAATCATTCCAGGTGTTAATTTGTGACCCTGAAAGAAGATAGCAGTTCTAGTGCATGCCTTGCCCATATTTAGAACTCCATATCTTGTTGAATATTTCCTGGCTCACCTATCATTTGTATACAAATGATGTTACTGAGCTTTGGTGGGTTTTTCCCCCCTTTGCAGTCATCTGTTTGTATGAAACAACTGGCGTTTGACCTCCTTGAGCTGCTGCTTTTGACTGCATTTCCAGAACTGGATTATGTTTTAAGGCAGCTGCATGAAGAAAAGCATAAATTTGGTGAATTTAAACCCAATTAATCAAGCATAGCAAGTTGATCTTTGCCTGATTTTTTCCCCTTCAGGTATGTTATTTTCAAATTTTTGCAACTGAAACATGTCCCACATTGTGATTGATGGTATCAAAAGATGGTCAAATTGATACATAGGTCTGATGTTTAGTTAGATTCTTGTTTTGGCAATTTTGAGGATATTGTACCTAAATCATGAAATTAGTGAAAAATCTATATATATTGATTTTTTCGTGTCTTCTCTTGATCTTGTTCCTCTTTTTATATAAATTCTCAATTTTTCCTTGCTTTTGATCCAATGAGTGCCGCCTCTACAATGACAGATTGTAATTCTGTTGAGGTGTTTGTGACTTTACTATGTTGAATTGGTCAGAAAGCCCTAGTTAGACTTCAACATTGAAGTATCATGGATAAGGTGAGAGATTGTTGCAGTATTTTTTCATTGGAGTGATTGAAGAAGAGTAGGGCAGGAGTTATTTGAATAAATGACCGTTAGGGTACTATTCTGCAATCCTAAACAAAGAGTTTAAAGTTATTATGTTGTGCTGCTGAACTAAACGCAGTGTTTGAGTTATAATGTTAGTAGTATAGGAGACATGTCCACTAGTGTAGGTAACACGTGCTGGAATCTTGGAATTGTTTTGGTTAATAGGTAACAAACTTGTAGAGAATGAATCCAAGAAATGAATAACCAAGTATGAGCATCTCTCTCTCTCTCTCTCCACTACTCTTGCTGAGTTACTTGCGATCTGCCATTGTGGGCATTGTTAGCAAGTGGTTCTCTTCCCCTGCAATACTTGGACGAAATCTAAGTAGGGACTATTCCCATCAAGCTTGTTCCATGTGGTATTAGAGCATCATCTCTTTGGACTTGAGAGATGGTACCTGACACTCGATCCCAATAGATTAAAAGGCTTGAAGATTCCCTTGAAAGCATAAAAATATGAGCAAGTGATGAAATTACTAGACTCATATAAGCAGAACTATAAGCAAGTGATGAAAGTACAAGGTCCAATCATGAAACCAAGCTTGAAGAACTAAAAGATCTTATCAGTGGTCTGTTTTGCCAGCAAACTTTCATTTTGCAGACTCTGCAGCGAACAGCAGGTGAAACCATGGTCACCAGGGATAAACGAGCTCATTAGGGACAAGATGCCGCATTCAAGACTTGTCTAAACGGTGAAGGTGGTCACCACTACTATAAGGTACACAAACCCAAATGTGATTTTTCTAATTTTGATGGTGAAGGTGTGTATAAATAGCTTTATAAACACAATCAATATTTTGAAGTAGAGAAAGTTAAGAACTCTAAGAAACTTAGATTGGCTTCTTACCATCTTGATGGTATAGCCCTTTATTGGCACCAAAATTTCATGAGGAGGTATCTTGGGAAGAACATGTTGAAGCTTTATGTGCAAGATTTGATGGGCAAAAAGATCCATTAGAGGAACTTATGGATCTCAGGCAAGTTAAATTTCTGGAGGCATATATGCATGATTTGACATGCTATAGAAAAAGGTTGATATTTCTGAAAAACAAGCTTTTATGTTCTTTATTGGGGGTTTGGAGATTGAAATTAAGAATCTAGTTAAGATGTTTGAACCGAAAGCCTTGAAACTAGCGTACAACTTAGCTCGATTATAAGAAAACACTATCTTACAAACATAACCATCACAACCTTCCTAAATATCCCTCCTAAGGCATAACCTAAACCAAACTTAGTCACCAACAAACTCACCATAGAAACTCACCTCCAGAAAATACCAGCAACCTAAAACTACCTTAAAATAGCTTACTACCCACTCTAACCCAAAACTATAATTGCAGAGTTCCTTTTGAACCTACTAGACCTTTGAAGAATGGGGAAATAGAGGAAAGAATAACAAAGGGTTTGTGTTTTTTGGTGTGATGAGAAGTTTGTTTCTGGACATAGGTTTAAAAATGAAAGGCTCAATTCTCTTTCCATTATAAGTGATGAAGAGGAAGTAGTAGAAGGGGAGATGGAAGAAGACAATTTTGAACCTGAAGAAGTTACTCAATTCCAATCAATGCTTTAGAGAGTACTGTGAATTTTCATACCCAGTAACTAGCAAGGTTGAGAAAGAATCAATCTTTATCATGGTTGACTTTGCAAGAACACAACTTTCTCAATTTTGAAGCTGCCAGTAGATTACAATATAACCTTACTACCATAAAACCCTTGACAGTGTAAGAAAATTGAGGAACAATGTGTTGCACAGGTCTATGTTGCACAGGTTTTCATTGTGGACCTAAATAACTGTGACATGATGTTGGGAATTCAATGGCTGGTCATGCTAGGTGACATTGTTTCAACTATAAAGAATTGTGGATGTCATTCAATTGGCTAGGAAAAAAGATGTTGCCCTAGGGCAACGATCCAGCTCACTTACAATCTATTAGATTTGAGCAACTCAACAGTCTGCTAGGGTGTCCTTCACAGTGGGCAGAAGTTAGCTTATACAGTTTGAGAATCATTAAAAGAGTTGGTATCACAGTTTGTTCTATGTCTACCACTTTAAATCCTGTTGTGGAAGGAAATGCTGCTTTGGAACATCTTTTAGAGTACTACTAAGAGGTGTTTAATGAATCAAAGGGTTTACCGCTCCTCGGATCTCATGATCATGCTATACTTCTCAAGGATGGAGCCCAATGTATCACTTAAGGCTTTACAGGGTATTCTGGCTTACAGGAGGATGTTGTAGAACGAATGGTCACCAAAATGGAGTCATGGGTAGTTCAACCTAATAATAACCCTTTTGCTTCCCATGTGGTTTTGGTCATGAAGAAGGATGGGTCATGAAGATTCTGTTGAATATAGGACTCTTAATAAACTCTTTATCAAAGACAAATTCCCCATACCTCTAGTGGACGAGTTATTGGAGGAGTTAGTGAGGGAAACTATATTTTCAAAGATAGATTTAAGATCTGGGTATCATCAGATCAGAATGGCTTCATAAGATGTATTTAAGAATGCTTTTAGGACTCACAATGACAATTATGAGTTCTTAGTTATGCCTTCTAGGCTCACCAGTGCTCCTGCCACATTTCAGAGCTTGGTGAACGAAAGCATCTTAGAAAGTTTATATTGGTGTTTTCTTTTAGTGGTATTCTAATATACATCAATTTTATGTCAGACCACCTAAAGCATTTGAAGATAGTGTTTGAATTGTTAAGTGTCTATAAGCCGGTAGCCAAGAGAAGTGTGCTTTTGGTAGTACTCAAGTGGAGTATTTCGGCCCACATCATTTCCAAGGAAGGAGTATCCACTAATCCACAAAAGATCAGGGCTGTAGTGGATTGGCCTCTTCCTAGGACTGCTAAATAGTTGAGAGGATTCTTAGGCCTCACTAGGTACTACATGAGATTTGTTAAAGACTATGGAACCATCAGTAAACCTTTGACTCAATTGTTGAAGAAGGATGTCTTCGAATGGAATGATAAAGCTGCAAAAATCTTCGAACTTTTAAAGGAAGTTATGACACAACCTCCTGTTTTGGCACTACCAGACCCAAACAAACAATTTGCATTAGGACATGGCATAAAAGCAATGTTAATGCAAGATGGTCATCCTGTAACTTATATCAGTAAGTCTTTAGGCCTTGGACAACAAGCTCTATCGATCTATAAAAAGGGAAATGTTAGCTATACTTCATGTAGTAGCTAAATAGAGGCGTTATCTATGGAGCAAACATTTCAAAATCCGCACTGATCATTCTTAAGTATCTTCTAGAACAAAAGGTATCTTACCCTTCTTAGCATCTATAGCCAAGTTACAAGGTTTTGATGATGAAATTGAGTACAAGGAGGGAATGGTGAAAGTAGCAGTTGATGCCCTATCAAGGATTTCTAATGGTGAATTGTTCACTATGTTGGTGTCTACTGTTTCCACCAACATTATGGAAGAAATTAAGAGATCTTGGGAGCAAGACAAGGATATACAGGGTATCATAGTAGACCTACAGCTGGATCTTGGATCTCACCCTCAGTATAAGTGGGCGAACAATCATCTGAAGAGGAAGGGAAAGATAGTGGTTGACAATGACCCTATACTTCAACATAAATTATTTACAACTAAGGTGGACATTTTAGAGCTACAATGACTATTAAGAGGGTAGGAAGTCTTTTTTATTGGAGGAAGTTACAGAAACAGGTGAGGCAATATGAGAGATAATGCACTACCGGTCGAAGGAATAAAACAGAAAATGTACTCCTTCCAGGGTTGCTACAACCATTGCCCATTCTTCAGGCACCATTTACAGACATCAGCATGAACTTTGTAGAGGGACTACCTAGATCTAATGGCAAGAAGTTATTTTTGTGGTGGTGGATCAATTTAGTAAGTGCATATTTTATGGCTCTAACCTATCCATATTCTACAACTACAGTGGCTACTCCTTTCATGGATCATGTTTACAAATTACATGGTTTACTTACAACTTATAGTCAACGATAGAGATACTATTTTTTCAAGTCAGTTTTGGAGAGGCGCTTTTGCCTATCAAGGAGTAGAGAGTTGCACTATTCTATTGCCTGTCACCCACAAATGGATGGACAAATGGAAACAGTTAACAAATGCCTAGAGAACTACTTGAGATGCATGACTGGTAGCACTCCACATCAATGGTCAAGGTGGCTTTCACTAGCAAAATGGTGGTACAATATCAATTATCATTCTTCCATATGATCAAGCATCACCACTTCATATTCCTTACTGCCCTAAAGAACCAAACATTTGGATGAACTGTTAACAAAAAGGGAGAATATGCTACAATTACTCGAGAAAAACCTCAGATCAGCGCAAAACAGAATAACACAGGTGGCTAACAAGAAGATAAGTAAAAGGTCATTTAATATGGGTGACTGGGTGTACCAAAAGTTGGAACTACATTGACAGAAGTCCATGGCGCAGAGGATTTCACACTAGTTATCAGCTAAATACTATGGTCCATACAAGATCATATAACGAATTAGAGCAGTCGATTGTAAATTACAATTGCCTTCCACTGGTCAATCCACCTGGTTTTTCATGTTTCATAGTTAAAGAAACTTTCAGGAAACAAGAAGAAAGTGTTTGATAACTTACCTGTCATGAATGGTGGAGACTCCCCTCAACCATTAACAGTGGTGAAACGTCGCAACTAAGTTGCCATCCAGATCCTGGTTCTTTGGAAAGGATTATCACCATCAGATGCAACCTAGGAGCTTGTGGAGGATTTCTTAGTAAGGTGTCTAGAGTTATCCCCTAGAGGACAAAATAATAATGGGAGGGGAATTGTTGTAGGATTCTTTCAACAGGGTAATTGAAGATGAGTAGAGCAAGAGATTTGGATAAATGATCGTTAGGGTACTATGCTGCAGTCCTAAACGCAACATTTAAAGACAAATGTTTGAGTTATTATGTTAGTAGTATAGGACACATGTCAATCGATATCCACAAGTAGAGTTTGTATTGTTAATTTTCAAAGATTAAATTTAATTAAAACTAAAATTTGAACTCAGTAAATTAATTCAGTTCAAAACGTTTTGACTTGGTGTGGTGGAAAGTAAGGTTTCTTTAGAATTGTTTAAACAATTAATAGACTGTATAAACCTGACTTGAAATATCTTCACCCCCCCC
>NW_011500506.1:74871-91429 GCF_000495115.2 Populus euphratica
TGAAATACCTTCCCCCCCCCCACCCCCCCCAACAACACAATATCAACTATAATATCTTACATTGGTCGAATCATAATTTTTTTTATTTTAAAAAAACCCCCTGCAACCTATTCTCCCGTGTAGATGATGGCGGTACATCTATTCGAGAAAAAAGTGCCATCCAATCTTGTACTAGAAGGTCGGTGTACCACATTTGAAGCCATGTCAAATGTAATATGGCAGAGTACACAATAGCATTGGCATTCACCAGGAGGCCTGCTTAGAACAACTGCTGTGCACGTTTATATTCAGGCGGTTTTACTGCTACGGGTGTCCTCAGAATCTGCCTAGTATAAACTGGCAACCCACCCTATCTTAGTAATACAACCTGTGCTGGCCTTGACAGGGATTATCACTTGTGCTTGAGATCACCATCCACACATTGAATTATGTTTTAAACTTTCGTCAGAAACATAAAGAAAATTGAATGATAGTCCCAGCATCCTCATTCAAAATCAAACCAACTACATAATTAGGAAATGTAAATTTAACTAAATAGCATCAAAAAGCTGAATCGTACCCCATTAAACAATGTTCTCACAAAACTCCCCAATACATAATTTTCATGTAAATCTATAAGTGGGTTCCCAGATGACACCCAAAAAGACTCACAGCTAAGCAGATGCTGCTGCACCCTTCTTCCTTGGCTCTGCTTGAGTGCCTGATCAAAAGCCGGTCAACAAAGTCAAGATAACAGAAAGGAATCATTTTAACCCAAATTTAGTATTTATTAAACTAAAAAAGAAAAATTGCCCTCAAAATAAGAAGGCAAAGCTCTTTACCTTCTCTGAAACCACTCTTGAACCTGCGAGGGACATTGCGGAGATACCTCATCCTTCCGGTTCCAGTTGTCTTTCTCCGGATTGCCTTCTCACTCCAGTTGTCTGAAACCACAATAAAAGAAGATAAAATCCACCAGCTTGTTCACAAACCAGACTGTACAAGTTCAAGCAGAAGTAACATACTTAAAAGCTAATTGAAAACGACATCCATCACAATTATCTTCATAAACTGGTAATCATTGCGAATAAATTATACATGGGAAGCTGACATGGATCAAAAGGCAGGTAAGGGGGCTTGAATCTTTAAAAATTGGGAAGAAAGGGGCTCTGGGTTGAACATCATACAACATCATGGTTTCCCCCGTATAAACAAGCTATACACAACACTACTATTTACAGATAATGGAGTAGCACAGCCATACCACTACAAATATACATGTTCTTTTCACAAACACAAGACTTGCTTATTGGCTATGAAGAGAAGAAAAGTGGTTCGAGATAAACAGCTAAGCACTTAAGGTTAGATACATATAGAAGCCTAACACACACATACAAAGATGAACAATAAGATGTCAGATCAATATGAAAAGAGAGCATTGACTTGAAAGAAAAATAAAAATTACTTCGAGATAAATACCCAGATTGATTCAGAGTTCAATACGCAGAAAATGAAAAAAAAAAACATACATTTCCTCTTGCGGGCAGCAGGGAAAGCACAGGCAGAGCAACGGCTCTTCTGGAGGTGGAAGCTACGTCGGCCACACCTAACACAGAGGGTGTGGGTCTTGTTCCTCCTCTTACCAAAACTCCCTGTTCCCTTCCCCTGCCATTGTTACAATCACACACCCATACAATCAATTACCAAATGCAGTTCGTAGATGAAAACAAAGACACGATTTTTACAGAAAGAGAGAAGAAGAAAAGGATTGAGTTTGTTAGCGATGCTTTACCATTGCAGCAACAGATGCAGAGAAACCCTAGAAGAGCTCCTTTTTTTTATTTTTTTTTTATTTTTTTTGGGTATTCAAGAGAGGATGCAGCGGCGTTCAAGAGCCATATATACCATGCGCTAGGGTTTTAGGAAGATCGGGCTGGGCTTAGTTCTTTCATCAGAACCTGACTTGGAAAGAAATTCTAATAATTCTGTAATAGTCTAGGCCCAGCTTGGCATCTCTCTCTATGTTTTTTTTTTTAAAAAAAAAACTTCACAAATATATATATGATTAAATAGGATGATCTGATATCTGTCGCATCTTATTTAAATAATCAGCAGCCTAATCATATTAGCAACTCCTATAAGTAGCCATTCTTTTTAACTTCCACTCTTTTCTTCTCTCACATGTTAAAAACCACACTCCTCATTTCTTCATCAATCCTAATACTCTAGAATCCACCATCCCCATATCAAACTCTAAATCTTCACCACCATAGATTTAAAAACCATTGTTTTTGCCTCCCACTCAACTTCAACATTCAAGCTCCTAATTTCTCCCACGATTTCAACATCGCGAGTGTTGTTGCAGGTTAAGCCTTCTTATTGCACAATGAATTGGTTTATGCCTTGAGTTTTATATTTGTAGCACCATATTATTAGTCACAATGCTTTATAGGATTATAGGATATGGAGGACATTTAAAACACTAAGTCTTACTTATATGTTTTTTAGCAAGTTTTTCAAGAGTTATCTTTCAAAGTAAGTGCCACAATGTAACGTTGGCACCTAGTCATTTCATAGTTGTAGATATAAGAGAAGAAATCCCAATTAATTAACAATTAATTAAGTTATTGATTCTCAACCTTACTATTTGAGGGGCATTTCTTGCTTTTGCAAGACAAAGAAATTACCTTGAAAACATTTTGGTCAATCACAAAACCATTTTTCCCATTAACCAAAACTAACTAGTTTAGGATTGAATTTATGACACATCCCATGAGCATGAAATGAAAAATACAAGCTAACCAATTTTCCTTCAAGATCTAACAAAAGGATCTTCCATTTTAAATAGAAAAAATGTGAATTATGGCATAATTAATTCAATATCAAAACTACTTACAAAGACAATTAGGTGTTGCATAAAAAAAAAGAGAGAGTTGATTTTTATGTGTTTTTAACATAGGTTGATAATGTAGGATATTAGTTAATAAGACAAATGAGTGTTTTTTTTTTTTTTGTTACAACTTGATTTTTGAATTGTTTTGTGTTTGAAAAAAATATTAAATTGATGCTTTTAAGCTAATAGAGAAATATTTTCTAGATATTATATGATTTCATCTTGCTATGGCCACTCATTTTTTAGACAGGAACTTCATGGCCAAATACTTGGTATCGATTATCATATTTATTTAGTGGAGAAAAGATGACATTTTAAGCCAAATATATCTTAATCACTATGAAGGCATGTTAGAGTGTGTGAGATTTAGGATAGTTACCATTAATTATCAATATATTTATGACTCTTTTAACTGATATTTTTTTTATCTTTTATCTTTATCAATGGACTTTTTACTAGAATCAATTTGGATAAAAAAATGTTTAATTATTCTATGACTTTTTTTAAAGGGATATTGATTATACTTTCATCATACATGGACACCTTATATAGTACTAATCACTAGAATGTCCTTATAATAAAAGCTCACCCTCTCTTCGTCCTTAAAAGTGAATATGATAGGTTTATGCCATGAGTTTAAGAATTACGAGGCAACAAATACTTGTTTTCCATGTGATTTTGTTAGCTTAAAGTATTGCCTCACAAAATCCTACTTAGGATCAATACAAAATCCTACTTAGGATCATATTGATTTCATGAGCTTAAAGAACACCAATCGATTGTGAATCAAATATTAGGTTCTTTTTAGATGCCTCAAGGCTATTAAGAGACCAATGATGCATGAGAAATTCTTATTTTAATCTCTAAAATAAACAATATCCTTGTTTGACCACACCCATTTTCTTAATATCAAACATGATTTTTCATTGCCTAATTAACTTTTACTGAGGGTTAGATCTAAAAAGGCATATAATAATTCATATAGCATATAATTTTGTGAAGTTTATGATGAGTCTAAAGTTTTCATTATAGAAAAATGAATGATAACAATCTAAATCAAGAAGAATATTGTCCATACCATCTCTGATATTTTTTTTGTTCCAACATTAAAAATAAATTTACTTAGCATTTGTCAGTTTTAAGAAAAGGGTATGAATTTTATATAAAAAATAGAGTATGTAGAATTGAAGATGACAATTTAGGCTTCATTTCTAAAGTTAATATGATGAAGAATCACTTGTTTTCTCAATATCTTTAAAATAATACTCATTCATGTTTTTCTACGAGATTAAAGGAGAAAGCATAACTACGGTAATTTTCACTATAGACATTTTAATTTTAGCTGATTGAAAATTATACATCAAAATAATATAGTGATAGAACTTCCTCTCATTACAACTCCTCCTCAAGTTTGTGATGAATGTGTTATTAGCAAGCACCATTAAAATCAAATTCTAAAAGTAAAATCATGGAGATCAAAGAAGCCATTAGAGCTTATTCATTCCAATATTTGTGGGCTAATTACTTCACTTTATAATGGAGGTAAAATATATATAATCATTTTTATAGCTGAAAAATTTAGATTATTTTAAAAAATCTGAAGCTTTTCAAGTCTTTAATAAATATAAAGCACATGTTGAGAATAAAACCGATACACCAACCAAAGTTATTTGAACAAATTATAATGAAGAGTATAACTCACATGGATTTGAAAATTTTTGTAAGACCTATAAAATCAGGAGGCAACTTGTCGTAGCTTATATGTCTAAACAAAATGATGTTTGTGAAAAAAAAAATCAAAATATTACAGATATAATGCAAAGTTTTTTGACAAGGCTTTGGCTTGAAGGAGTAAACTTCAACACTTATATTTCAAATAGAAGTCTAACATTTTATGTTGGATATAAAACACCGAATGAAACTTATAGTGGATGAAGATCAATAATAAATCATCTCATAATTTTTAGGTGCATTGCTTATGCCCATATTTTAGATAAAAAAAAAAGGAAAAATTGATGACAAAAGAGAAAACTATATATTTTTTTTTGTATTAGTGATTATTCAAAAGCTTAAAAACTATATAACAATAGCACCAAGAAAATTATTATTATTCATGATGTTATTTTTTATGAAGCTGAGACATGAAACAATGATGTTGTTAAAAAAATATTCAAGTAGATTTAATGAAAATAATGATGAAAAAAGAGAAAAGCTTATGATAGAAGCACCATAACTAGTATATGATCAAAGCAGATAAATTAGATTGGTGATCCGGGCAACATCGTGAGTTGAATCAATTTTTTTAACCCAAAAAAAAGAGATGATCATGTTTTTAAAGAAGTGAGAGAAATTCAATAATCAAGTTAAATTTTGATTAATTTGATAATATGATAAAAATGAGGCAACAACAACAAAAAACAAATGAAAAAAAAATATTGCTCTTGGCAAAGTTAGGTTAACTTGTGAAATTTATGACCTAGACATGAGACATGTCAAGATTACATGTATAATGTGCGTCCTAAATCACAAAGTCGAGATAATTCAATAGAAAATAATTGATGATAAATAAAAATCAAATTGCAAAAATTAAAAGATAAATATAAATCAATATATTTAATAGTGCAATATAGGTTATTTACCCGATTGTGTTTAAAGAATTTTTTTTAATTAAAATCAATTTATAATAGAAATTAACAAACACATAAAGTTTATGAAATAAAATACAAGGAAAAAAAATATTATGTAAGGTCACGCGCGCGCTCACACACACACACACACATATGACAAATAAATCACACTAATCTCATTAAAATTAAAGACACCAAATATAATTAAAAAATAATTTGTATTTAAAAATGGTTAAATAAGAAAAAAACAGGATATTAATTAAAAAAACTTAAAAAATATTTAAAAATATATAAAAAGGTATTAATTGAAAAAAATAAAAAAAATACCAAAAAAGAAAAAGCCCAAGCACGTGGGCCTTGAAGCCAAGACCCGTGCACCTGGGCCTACTATTTTTTTTCTTTTTTAAAGGGGTTGATGACAAGCCACCCCCTATTTCTTTTTAAGAAAAAAAATAAACATATAACACGTCACTTGCTGTGGTAGATGATGTCTTGTTTACCGGTCTAAATTCTAACCATAACTACGGTGGTTAGAAAATTAGGCCTATAAATGTTTCATTAAAGGTACCCTTTTTCCAACCCATTTCAACCATAAAACACTAAAAAAAGAAAAACCTTAGAACACAAAAAAACCAACATATCAAACCTAAAAAATGGTCTAACCTATCAAGTCAAATTAAAAAAAAAAATTGCATACTTGACCTAGATCTGGTTTCTTAGGTTACATTGAGGCTTAAAACAACCATTATAAGACTCCTCTCATCTGGTGGAATCCGTTGACACCAATTTTAACATTTTTGGTGGTCAAAATCATCACCAACAAAGAGCTTTCTCTCTCTTCGTCGAAATCTAGCGACTCCCTTCCTATGAAAAAAGAACTAAAAATGAAAAAAAAAAATTGGTATCAAAATATAATTGTTCTCTTAGGGGTTAAAAATTTAGTAGCAATTGCAAATCGGGAAGACTTTTTGATAATGTTTATGAGTTACTGTTTTAGATTTGTTATAATGTTTTAGTTGGTTTAGGATGATTTTTTCTATTATTTTTTTTTTCGGATTTATTTAAGATGTTTTTCCTAGTTTGTTTTGAATTTTTATTATTTTTCCTTTATTTTCAAGTTTTGTTGTTGGTTTAGGTAAGTTTTTAAATTTATTTAAGGAGTTGTAAATCTACTAAAGAGATAGACTACTTAAAAAAGTATTTACTATTAAAAAATTTATGTGATCCCTATTCAATATAATTTTATGTTATTTTGGTTGCTGTTTTTTTACGTGCATCAAAAAGTGTAGAATTCACGTACACTCTCAGCTTTCTTTGTATTGTTTGGTAAAAATCTTACTCTATTTATTAGTCTTGAACTTGTATGTTCTTTTCCACCCTTTCTCACTCTCATAGAGATTCCGATAACTAGTTTGTGGTATAAAAAAATAGTTAACATCCTTATTATAGTGGTTGGAGAAGGTGTTCTAACCTAACTTTTTCAACTATTTTACAATGTCTTTTTTTTTTAAAAATTACAAAAGGGCCAGTTTATTACATCAAAATTCGATTCATAACTCCAAGTCTCCAATTAGCATAAACTAGATAGGTGACTTATGCTACGTCTTGGCTTAGTTCAAAAACTTTTCAACGCGAGAGAAGGATGTTAAGGTGAAAAAACATTTCTAAAAAGCAAAAAAGGATAAAAAACTATGGAGCTCGAATTTAAATAATATGAATAAAAAATACAACAATAACAAATAAACTAATAAAACAAATTGACAACAAAAAGCTAAAAAAACCCGGCCTCAGTCCATCCATGTTCACATACGAAATCTATAACTTGGTCATGATACCAAGGTAACCCTATAAAAGTAAATTAAATAAAACTATAATGCTTAATTATTAAACAACCTAATGCTAAAGGGTGAAATTGAAAACAAAAATTAATATTAAAAAACAATGAGAAAAAATCATGAGTCAAATCAAGTTAATCCATTAATCCTACTATCAGGAATATAAGATTGAGATAATCTCATAGAAATAAAAGAAAAAAAAAAGGTTGAAAACCAATTCTCAATCAATCAAATATTGAAGGATAAAATTAATTTTTTTTTTAAAATCAAATGTTAAAGGTTCTTATTTGATAATGAAATAAAAAATAAATAAGAACATAATAATCCTATAGAAAGCAAAATGAAAAAAAATTTAAAAATAAAAAGGTAAAAAACTAAACCTGGCTTGAGCCCACTAGGGTCATCATGCAAAATATGTGAACTAGTTATGATATTGATATAACTTTGTCAAAAGCAAATCAAATAAAACTATGAAACTCATTTATTAAACGACCTAATATTAAAAAGTGAAACTGAAAAAAAATAAAAAAATAAAAAAAAAGATCTGAGTTAACATTGGCTAACCTGTTAACTTCATGACCATGGACATATGATAAGGGTAACCTTATTGAAAGAAAAGTGAAAAAAAATCATGAAGATCAATTCTCAATAAATTAAATATTATAAGATAAAATTAAAAGTAACAATTAAAAGAACAATGGTCAAATTTGATTTAGAAATTAAATGAAACAAAATGATAAAGGATAAAATTGAAGAAGTAAAATAAAACAAGAGAAGTTAAAAAACTAAATAAATAGCATAAAAAATAAGGATCAAATTGAATACAAAAAATAAATCATATGAAACTCACACAACGTATCCAAATTCCAATAGGTAAGCAATTGAGTTTGTATCAGAACACGTGCATTTGGTTTTCAGCAACAAAAACAAATCCATCTTTGTCAAAACAAAAGTTATTAGAGAAGAGCTTATTATGAGTTATAGAATTCTCCATGTTCTCGCATTTTTAGCATCCAATAAAGCCACTTGTATGATTACTACTATAAATTTCCTTGGCATGAAATGTTGTATTTATCATCATTAAGATTTCGGATTTCCAAGTTGGAATGATAGGATGTTTCTGCTATATATGATAATATTTCCAAGTGAAAATGAAGAACTTGTCATTGTTTGGAGTGGTCGTAGTATTCTCTTTGTGCATAAATATTTAGAGACTGCGTGTGAGGTTTAATTCTTTTTTGTCCTTGGCTGTGTCAACATTTCTTGGATGTAACACCTAACTGATTAATTGGGTGTTCTTCATAACATTTGAGTTTGGCTCATCCTGGTTTCCAGCTTGGAACTTGATTTATTTTTATGATATACTACAATAAACAAAGCTTCCTTTTTTTTTTTTTTGTCTCTCTAAGCTTAAGCTTTTGGTGAATCCGAGTTTCGGGTTTCAAGTCCAAATTTGAGAGAAGTTGAAAATCTTGGACATGGACGAATATGATGGCTGGAGTTGGATCAAAATGGTGGTACGACACTTCATCTTCAAGACTAAGAGGGAAAATCTTGATTGGTTTGCTTGTTGCAATTTCAACATTGACGATGGCTGTAGTAGAGCCAAGTTTGAAACCGAAAGATTCATTTTATAATGGGACTCAAAAGGTTGAGCCTTATCATGAAACAACAAGCCAGTCGGGTTACAAACACGTTTGGCTTGTAAGTCCAATTGTCTAAGATAAGTTCTATTGATCGCTTGAATTTATCAGCCTAGCTTCACACAAACTTGCAGGAAAATAGAAGGGTAGATTTTATGTTTCCTTTGGGTTCTTTTTTTTTATCCTGTTTTACTATTAACTTTTAGGATTGGATTTGCAAGATATGAAATTTGGTTGGAAAACTATGGTGGATACTATAATTACGTTCTTGGGAGCAGCATATGGGAGTGTAGGAGGTGTTGGTGGCGGCGATATTTTTGTACCAATGCTTACCCTCATTGTTAGGTTTGATTCCAAAGCATCAGCAACAATATCAAAATGCAAATGAAATTTATCCTATTTTATATTTATGCATTTTGCAACTGTTGGGGAATCCAACTGGTGATGTACTAATATTTGCTCATAGAAGGCCAAACATACCGACACAATATTTAACGTGGTTCGGCAAACCGCCTACATCCACGGGAGAAGCCATTACATTATATAGGAAGAGTACAAGATTTACAACAATAGAGGAGGAGGAATCATCCACTCTTTGGCAACTCTCAACCTCACTCTATTTCTCTCTTTTCAGTGCTACAATGGCAGCTACTGTTGGCTGTCTTGGTAGCCCGTTCTCTCCTAGATTTCTCATATATTTGACTATATTTTCCCTCTTTCCTTTTGCTCTCTCACGTATGCCTCTATTTATAGGCATTTATGGCAGCTCTTCTTGCTTTGTTGTCAATATTGGTGGCCACTAATTCCAGCTTATTCAATAATGGTGACTGCCACCTCCAACTCTTCTTCAACAATGGTGGCTGCCAACCTTTGACATCTTGGATGGGTGCACATGGTTAGTGCAGCTCTAGCTGCAACTGCTATCTTTGTCAATGGATGGTGCCGTCCATTAATGGTTGCTTCACATTAATGGCAACCAACCCAACAATCACCCCTTTTGCCATTTGTGTGGGCAATTGTCTTCTTACTTCTTTAGCACAAGCTTGCATCTTGTAGTTTTTCCAAGTTTACCATTCTGAGAGCATCTTTGGCTAAGTTTATAGGTACTCACCAAACCTTTAAATCACCAGAGTCATCCAAGCACCCATTTGCTCACTCCAAAAGATCACTTCAACTAGATGGTTTGTCACATCTCATCTGAAAAGTGTTTAACGCTTGTCTCTAGAACAATATTCCCCTTCAAGCATATCAACAATGCTTGGCCTGGAATCATTTATCAAGCCTAACATCAAGGCTTACAACACCCCTCAAATGGATATTCCCAAATACGACAATCATTGAGTATTTTAATGTGATCACGAGCTCACCACTCTTCTAAGATTCTACTCATCCAGGAGTTGCGCTTGCCCTCTGTTCCACCCTAGGAACCATACCTTACTTCTCCATGAGTCTCCCACTCTTAGTCTTAAGAGTCCAGGTAGCTCTTCACCTTTAACTATGGGGGGCAACTTATAAAAGGTTGATCCATATCTGTCTCCATACTCTGAGCATTATAATGCCATTACCGAGCTCACCACCTTGACAAGGGTCAACTTGTTCCTAGAACCTACGCATGCATTCTGCTCCTTCATAGCAGTCGTGTCTTAATGCTCCACAAGTCATCCACTTATTGTCCAAGACAAATGTCTTCTAGCTTATTAATCTTTAGCATGAGGGTAATATCCATGAAAGTCAATCTTGTATTTGTCTTCATACTCATCATACCCTCTTCATTAGCTATACACTTGTCCACTTATATCCAGCCATCACATCGGCTTTGGGGCGTTCTAAAATTGGGCTCCTATCATGGCCCTCACACCTTCTTTTGAGGTGTCTCCTATCATGGCATCTATAAAATCCTCTCTTCCTTCCTTTCATTTCCACTCAACCCATACATTCATCAAATATAGAAGTGTGTAGAAATGACAAGTTCCTCAAGTCATCAAATAAGAAATATTTGTGTTTTTGGTGGATCTAGTCCTGGGAAAGAAAATGAGTTTTTAGAATCAGCAAATCATCTTGGTCAAGTGCTAGCTGAGCGAAAGATTCATTTAGTGTATAGAGGAGGTAGTATTGGGTTAATGGGAGGTGTGTCAATAGCCGTATTTTTAGGAGGCAGTCAAGTTTTGGGGGTCGTCCCCGAAGCTTTAGCGCAAGGGGACATCATTGGAAAAATAATTAGAGAGGAACTTCAGGTCTCCATAATGTCAGCTCGAATGAATGCAATGTTTAACCATGTTGATGCCTTCATTGCTTTACTAGGTGGTCTAGGCATATTGGAAAAGATCTTTCATATTTTCTCTTGGGCCTAACTGCACATTCACCATAAACCCATAGGTTTGTGAAATGTTAATGGTTATTATGATAAGTTGTTGTCTTTTCTTAATCATGCTGTGGAACAGGAATTTCTAACATCTTCTACACGACAAATCATAATCTCTGCTGCTACTGCTGAATAATTGATTGACCAACTACAATCTTTCATTCCTGTGATTGATCCCTCCATGAGTCGCATAAATTGTTCATCTAAGAAAAGCTGTAAAAAGCTTAAATTAGATTTGAGTCTTCATTTGTGAATCTTTGTGTCTTTTGGTTTTATTATTGTCTTTTGTTATTTCTTATATTTGTTTCAGTGTGTTTAAGGTTTATTAGTGTTCATTATTTCAGGTGATATCTTCTATACTCTATGTTTCTACCTTAGAACATTGAGGACAATATCTCGTTTTGGTTGGGGGGGAGAATGCATTCGTAGACCTAGAAACATAGATCTTTGTTTTTAGAATCCACAACACTCGATTAAAGAAAAGGATGGAAAACGAAGAAAGGTCACACCCAAAAGCTCAGTACCAAACAAGAGCTTGAAGGAATTTGGAATGATGTTACGCACCTAATCTTTTTGCTTGAGCAAATTTTTTGAGACAAATTTTTTCCCTTTAATGAGATCATGCATTTTTAAAAGTTCATCCTAATGTTTTTTACACGTCACTTCCCATTTTTTAAAGTTGATCTTCCAAAATGAACACTGCACTTTACACTGAGAATGAATGGCCAAACTTTAAAGAATACATAATAGTTGTAGAAAAGAAAGAATGAGATGAAAATAGGACAACATGAACAAGCTTGGATGATGAAAATAGGACAACATGAACAAGCTTAGAAACCCGCTAGAGAGGAACTTGAAACCATAGATATGGGTAATAAAAAAATAAATAAAAAAAATTAAAGATAGGGACTATAATCACTCATAAAAAAAGAAAAGAATTGGTTACTTCGAGAGATTTTTTTTTCTTCTTCTTGGTCCTATAAGGATATGTCTGGCTTAGATACATATATTATATTATAAAGGGTACTGTTGGTAGAAGGATGCAAATTGGTTAAGCAAAAATTGAGAAGAATTAATCCGGATGTCTTAATCAAAGTAAAGGTAGAAATTGAAAATGCATTAGAACACCAGTTTTCTAGAACTAGTCAAATATCCACAATAGGTGTCCAACATAATGGTAGTAGCCAAAAAGAAAGATAAAATCAGAGTTTGTTTACCACACATAGATATGTTAGTTGATAATACAACTCGTAG
Organism: Populus euphratica; assembly: GCF_000495115.2. NCBI lineage: Eukaryota > Viridiplantae > Streptophyta > Magnoliopsida > Malpighiales > Salicaceae > Populus > Populus euphratica. The sequence goes on from NW_011500506.1 coordinate 87,465, forward strand.
CTCTATATATTCCTTTATAGATGGATTTTTAGGGCTACAATCAAATAAAAATGATAAAAAGAAGACAATATTTGTAACATCATGGAGAACTTTTTATTACAAGGTTATGCTATTTGGGTTAAAGAATATCGGGGCCACCTACCAAAGGGTCGTGGTGGTTTTATTTCATGACATGATGCAAAAAGAGATTAAAGTATATGTGAATGACATGATTGTTAAATTTAGAGAGGGAGAGAATCATGTCCAAATATTAAAGGATTTGTTTGAAAGACCAGGGAAGTACAAGTTGAGGCTTAACCATGCAAGGTATTCATTGAAGATGAAATCTTCGGAAGTTGTTGGGATTCGTGGTAAGTGATAAAGAGATAGACATGGACCCTAGTTAAGTGAAGGCTATTCAGTCTATGCCATCTCTCAAGACTAAGAAGGATGTAAGGAAGTTCTTGGAAAGTTTAAATTGCATTGCTTGGTTTATATCTTAATTAATAACGACTTATGACCCCATCTTTAATTGTTAAGAAAGAAGAATCTTGGAATTTAGAATAAGAGTGTGAAGAAGCTTTCAAGAAAATGAAGCAGTACCTACTAAATCCACCCCTATCTATTAAGCCGAATTGCAAAATGGCAAGTTATATTGGCTAGTATGACATAGTATATATGTCAAGAAAAAAACCATCGCTGATCACCTAGCTGATCATGCTATGGAAGATTATGAGCCGTTAAAATTTGTCTAACCTGATAAAGATGTGCTTTTAATTGAAGAAGGAAAATTAGATTGGTGGACTATGTACTTTGATGGTGCTGTAAACATGTGGTAACAAAGTTGATGCAATGATAATCTCTCCTGATAAAAAGCAGTATTTGGTTAAGTTATAATGCAACATAGGAGTATGAAGTTTGGATTCTCATTTTAAAGGTGGCATTGCATTCTCGTTTTAAAGGCTGCATTGAAGCTAAACATAAAAAATATATAGATGTGTATGGAGACTCAATGTTGATCATTTACCAAGTAAAAGGAGAATGTCAAACCAAGGATGAGAAGTTGAGACCTTACCAAGAATACTTGTCTAAATTGGCTAGAGAATTTGAGGAAATAAAGTTCACCCATCTAGGAAGGAAAGGAAACCATTCTGACGTTTTGGTCACACCAGCTTCTATGGCTAGAATAGACTTTGGGCACAAGGTACAACCGGTACATATTGATATAAGAAATAACTTAGCTCATTGGTGCTCAATTGAAAAAGAAATAGATGGAAACCCTTGGTACTATGATATCAAGAATTGCATCCAAAACCAGACATATCCCATAGGGGCATCTAAAATCGACAAGAAGATTTTGAGGAGGTTTGCAATGGATTTCTATCTTGATGGGGAAACTTTGTATAATAAATCATTTGACGGAACTTTGTTGAGATATTTGGATGAAATAGAGGCAAAAAAAAAAATTGTGAAGAAATTTATGGAAAGAAATTTGATCTGTCGATATGGTCCACTAGAAAATATTAATAATGCCTAGAACTTTAATAGCAAAATGATAATAGAACTTTGTGCTAATGGAAAAGTCAACTCTTCTAATTACTCGCCATGTAGGCCAAAGATGGATGGTGCGGTAGAAGCTACTAATAAAAATATCAATAAGATTATTTAGAAGACGGTAGTCACTTACGCGGATTTGCATGAGATGTTGCCATTTGCCTTTCACGCGTACCGCACTCCAATTCGAATCTCAATAGGAGTCACCTCGTATATGTTGGTATATAGAATAGAGGCGATGATACCTTTAGAAGTTGATATCCTTTCGTTAAGAGTATTGATAGACTCTGAGCTAGAAGAGGTAAAGTGAGTAAAAGTTAGACATGAATAGTTGAATTTGATAAGTGAAAAGAGGATAGTTGTAATCTACCATCATCAACTATACTAAAGAAGAATGGCCAAATCATATGATAAGAAGATCCGACCTAAAGGATTCCATAAAGAAGATCTTGTACTAAAGAAAATATTGCTTTTACTAGAAAAAGATTAGAGTAAATAGACACTAAATAATGAGGGCCCTTACATGGTAAAGAAAGCGTTCTCGGGAAGAGCTTTATTGTTATCTAGAATGGATGAAGGAGATCTAGTTAGACTTGTGAATGCTAACTCTATAAGAAATAATATACTTCCTGATCAATAAAATAAAGTTCGGTCATGAATTCTCTCTGTAAGGAAATAAGTTTTCATAAAAGCACATGATCTCATAGCATTCAAAATCTTTTACTTAAAAGAACTGTTTTTACACATGACTCCATCAATTCCTAAAATGGAGGGATACAAACTAAATTTAAACTTGATAGGTATTGCACACCACACTAGGGGCAAAATAGTGCACATGGAGGTCTATAGAGAACCTAAGCCCAAAGGGGTATCATCATGGAAAGTTGCTTAAAACAAAATATGATGATTGATTAGTACTTAAAAGTGCATTTTTATCATGGTTTTATATCATCATTTTGCACTTGAAGTATCAATAACTCCTTAACCAAAGCATGTTTTATAATAATATATCTAATAATATAAGATACCTTTAATTTGTGGTAAATGTCTATTTTTAATGCAGGCCTATCACATAAATGAAAGGATTGATTGATGACTTGAAGAACTTAACTTGCAAGGATAAAGAGATGGCCAAACTTAGAAAAGAGATGTCGGTGCAATCCAAACCGGAACACTGTTCGGTAAATGGGTCATATCTGGAGCTATATATCTCAGATTTAGGTCCAATTTATATGGATGGAAAGGTAAGACATAGGCCTACAACTTTCATATGGAGCCCAAGATCTAAAAAGGCCATTATCAAGTCCAAATTGTAGCAACAATAAAGAAGCCCGAATCTGTCTTCCAGCCCGAGCACTGTTCGGTATTTTGGCCATATCTGGAGTTCTAGAAGTCCAAATGAGCTGAATGTTTTACACAAGAAAGCTGAGACAATTGCCTACAACTTTCATGTTTGCAACTGGCTTTAGTTTTGACGTTATCAATGATGTTTTGGGCAGACAAGAGAAGATAAGGATTGTCACCAAGTCAAAAGTTGGCCACCCACTTATCAATTAGTTATCAAATCAATAGTTCCCAATTTTGGCCTATAAAAGGAGGCATTTGCCATGCATTTAGGCATCTTGGTTTCCAGATCAAGATCATGCTTTTCCTTTCTCTCTTTGTATTTTTTGTAATGTTTATGCTTTGCTTTCATTAATATTAAGTTTATGCTTTTCATTTCCTTTCCTTTACTTAGTTAAGTTTTATGTTCTTATGTTGTTTATCTATTTTTCTTTCTTTCATTATGTCTAGCTAAGTTAATTATGTCAAGGTGAAAAGGTTACACTAATGGTGTGAGAATAAGTATAATGTAAACTTAATATGGACTTTAATGTTTGATACTAACATGTTTTATATTTGTTATCTTGTTCACTCTTTAATACTTTGCTTGTTAAATGACTAATCTTGATTTATGTTGTATAACACTTGGTACAACAAATGCTTGGCACTTTCATAGCCCATAATGTATGGTATAACCGACACCTGAGCTATGAAAGGAACTTGATTTGTTGTTAACATAAGTTATAATCATGAATGCTTGACGAGATTTACAAGTATTAGCATTAATTGAATAAGATGACTAATGTAATCATGTTAACAATATATAATCTGATTGGAACCTCCTTTGTGTGTGGTTTCCAATTCAATAATAAGAGTTTATACTATACTTGTTTGATATACCATTAGTGGAACCTCTAACCTTGACATTTGTTATTTTTATTGTTTAATCCTTACATTAATATTCCATCTCCAAGTTCTCATCATCATCATCTTCTTCTTCTTCTCTTTCTTTATTATTATTATTATTATTACTACTACTACTACTACTACTACTACTACTACTACTACTACTACTACTACTACTACTACTACTACTACTACTACTACTA
>NW_011500506.1:91449-136370 GCF_000495115.2 Populus euphratica
TATTATTATTATTATTATTATTATTATTATTGTTGTTGTTGTTGTTGTTGTTATTGTTGTTTTATAATTGTTGTTTATAATTTGTACAATTAACCTCCCTGTGGTTCGACCCCGGTCTTGCCGGGTTATTTATTACTTCGACACTCCTGCACTTGGGAGAAGACATCAACCTTTTAGTCGTGTCAAGTTTTTGGCGCCGTTGCCGGGGAGGTAAGTTCTTGTATAAATTATAGTATTTATTTTATTATCTCTTTTCACTTTTCTTGTATATAACTTTGTTTCTTTTCTTTTGTTTCTTTTTATTTTGTTTTTTTCCTCCTTCTTTTGCTTTCTTCTTCTTTTTTATTTTATTCCAACACGTGCATGAGAGTGTGGTCACGTACATCAAGTGGTAGACTTTGTAGGATATCCTCATCATTTTCAGAAAATATGGCCGAAGAAGATAATCAATCACTTCAAAATGAAAATAATGAGAATAATCGTGCTAGAACACTTAGAGACCACATGAATCCCACAAGAACAAGTGCACCATCATGCATAGTTTTTCCTCCCGATGCATCTCATTTTAATTTTAAACCAGGTATTATTCAACTTTTACATTCTTTTCATGGTTTGGAATTGGAAAATCCATACTTGCATTTAAGGGAATTTGAGGAGGTGTGCAACACATATAATAATTTAAATTATAGCATGAACACCATCAGATTAAAGCTTTTTCCTTTTTCATTAAAAGATAAAGCTAAAACATGGCTACAAAATTTAAGACCAGGATCCATTCGTGCTTGGGATGAAATGCAACAACAGTTTTTAAAGAAGTTTTTCCCATCTCATAGAACAAACTCTTTCAAGAGACAAATCACCACTTTCACTCAAAAACCAGGAGAAGCATTTTACCAATGTTGGGATAGGTATCGAGACTTGCTTAGTACTTGCCCTCATCATGGTTTTGAAACATGGAGATTGGTTTCACATTTTTATGAAGGGTTAACACCTAAAGATAGGCAAATGGTTGAATTGATGTGCAATGGAACTTTTGAAGATAAAAACCCTAATGAAGCAATGGAGTACTTAGACTTGTTAGCTGAAAATGCTCAAAATTGGGACACCGCGGGTACTTATGAGGCACCGAGTAAAACTCAACCTCATACATCTAGTGGAGGTATGTACAACCTTAGGGAAGATCATGACCTTCAAGCCAAGTTTGCATCTTTAGCTAGAAAAGTCGAGGCACTAGAATTGAAAAAGAGTGGTCAATTAAAATCTGTTGAAAACATTGTGTGTCAAATCTCTGAAACAAATGAACACTCAACCAATGATTGTCCAACCTTGCCTTCTTTTAAGGAATGTCTCCATGAATAAGCTCATGCTTTAAATAGTTTTCAAAGGGCGAACCACAACCCATACTCCCAAACATACAACCCTGGTTGGAGGAATCACCTAAATTTCAGTTGGAAGAGTGAGAACAACAATGCACAAACTTCACAACCACCGTTTCAAGCACACCACAATTCCCAAAATTCTCATGGATATGCACCTCCTTATGCTCCACCTCCTATAAGAAATCTTGAGGAAACATTGCATGCATTCATTGAAAAGCAAGAGACAATTAATACTCAACTTGTTCAAAACATGACAGATTTTAAAGATACTCTTGCTAAATTAACATCTGCTCTTAGTTTCCAAGAGAAAGGTAAGTTTCCATCTCAAACACAACAAAATCCCAAAGGGCAATAGAATGCAAATGCAAGTAGTTCCGGAAGCCAACATATGAATCAAGTCAAATCAGTCACTACTCTGCGCAGTGGTAAGGTTATTGAAAAACCCTCTCTTGAACCTTATGAGAAAGATGATGAGTCAATCTCTGAGGGTAAGGAAGGGGTTGAATCTGAAAATTGCAAAGAAACGACTAATCCACCACTAGCACTTCCATTTCCTCAAGCCATGACCAAACAAAGGAAAGTCAATCACAATTCTGAAATTTATGAAATTTTCAAACAGGTAAGAATCAATATACCTTTGCTGGATGCTATTAAACAGGTTCCTTCCTATGCTAAATTTTTGAAAGATCTATGCACTGTGAAGAGGAAACTGAATGTGAAAAAGAAAGCCTTTCTAGCCGAACAAGTAAGTGTTATTCTTCAAAACAATAATGCTTTGAAATATAAAGACCCTGGTTGTCCTACAATTTCTTGCTTTATTGGAGAGCATAAAATTGAAAGAGCCTTACTTGATCTTGGTGCTAGTGTGAATTTACTTCCATATTCAGTTTTTCAGAGTCTCAATCTAGGTGAGTTAAAACGAACTTCTATATCTCTTTTACTTGCCGATAGATTTGTAAAAGTGCCTAGAAGAATAATTGAAGATGTGTTAGTGCAAGTCGATAAATTCATTTATCCTGTGGATTTTATTGTCTTGGACACAGAACCTGTTGAAGCATGTAATTCATTTCCTGTTATTTTAGGACGTCCATTTCTTGCAACCTCTAACGCATTGATTAATTGTAGGAATGGATTGATGAAGCTATCATTTGGAAACATGACATTGGAGATGAATATTTTCAACATTTGCAAGCAACCTGGAGATGATAATGATTTACAAGAAGTAGATCATATTGACGAATTAGTTTATGATCAACTTGAATCTACTTTAAGTAAAAATGAATTGGATGAATCTGAAGATTTGCAAATGATTTATTCCGAGGAAGAAATCATGAATGAAACAAGCACCGAAAATGTTGATACGAATCTTTTGTCAACAGTGACAACAGATTTGACATCTAACATCACACCAATCGATGATTACTTTCCTAACGAATCCTTACTTTCTCTTAGTCCAATGCCTTGGTATGATAAAAATATTAATTTTCTTGCTTTAGGAGATTTGCCAGCTGATTGGAGTAATCAAGACAAAGAAAAGTTTTTGAACGAAGTGAAGAATTTTTATTGTGATGACCCTAACTTATTCAAATATTGTCCTGATCAAATATTTCAAAGATTCATTCCCGACAATGAGGTAAGTAGTGTCATTAAACTTTGTCATTCTGAAGCATGTGGAAGTTATTTCTCGTCAAAAAAGACAATTGCAAAAATCTTACAAAGTGGATTTTATTGGTCCACCATGTTCAAGGACACGCATGCATTCTGCAAAACTTGTGAAAATTGTCAAAAGATTGATACTGGTCAAAAAGTTTTGTTTTATGATTCTCAACTCTATACATTCCCTAAAGAGCTAAGATTAAGATGGAGCAATCCTTATGAGGCATGCGATATTGAGAATTCAATGAATGACAATGTTTTGAAGGAAAATGGACATCGTTTGAAAGCTTACTTTGATAAGTTTCCTAGTGAAAATGAATCAACTGGTTTGAATGATCTTGTAGATAAAGGTTGATTATTTTGTTTTTCTCACATTTTCTTTTTTATGTTTCTTTTTGAGTATTTTTGCTAGTTTCTTTCACCCCGGTCAAATGGCGAATAACGGTACTCCGTGACTTAAGTCGGTTCTTTTAGTTTCCCACAATTACTGATATCTGTGTATATATTTGTGCAATTCTTTGAATCTCTCTTCTAATTCTCATTTGAAAATGGACACTAATCTTGAAAAATTGAAAAAGTATTTTCCCGCTCTGCCTCAGAATGCGATTACAAAAATTTACCGTGCTAGATGTGCAAGATTGAGATTGTTAATGAATCATGGAATTCCTGAAGATATTCGCTGGTTGATTGAAGCAAAGATCCGATTATCAGGTGAGTCCTCTAACTTCATTTCACACATGCCTGGAACAGGTAACAGCACTTTTGCAAAGAAGCGTCGTGCAAAACGACTGGATGTCTATCATCGATGTGCTAGATGGACTTGTAATACACAATGTCGTTCTTTAGGAATGGTATCTATAAACCGTGAAGATAAAATATAATTCATTAAGGATGGCCTGAGTAAGGAGTCTTTAGATAATCTTCTATTGACTCTTGAGACGCATCCTAGTGGAGATGTGCATCGTGCAATTTATGATTTATGGCCACTATTTCATAAAGAACATGATCGGCTTAGTCTTGGGAATCTGACTAAAAAAGACCCTGTTTGCCAGTTTTTAAGAAAACTGGATGGGAAGCCTATCCCCGACCCATAGAGGGCGTTTAAGCCGTTCTTGGACGTAAAACCAAGGGAAGATGTGAGCCACAATCACAACTACCTGTACATACACATGCTTTTTTTTCAAAAGTAAATAAATAAATAAATAAAAAGAGAGAGAGAGTGTGTGAGACTCTAGCTGGCCTACATATAGATGTTATGATTGCCTTTCTACTTTCTCATCTATAAAACCCTCTTTTCCTTCCTTTCATTTCTACTCAACCCATACATTCAACAAATACAGAAGTGTGTAGAAATGGCAAGTTCCTCAAGTCATCAAATAAGAAATATTTGTGTTTTCGGTGGATCTAGTCCTGGGAAAGAAAAGGAGTTTTTAGAATCAGCAAATCATCTTGGTCAGGTGCTAGCTGAGAGAAAGATTCATTTAGTCTTGGGTTAATGGGAGGTGTGTCAATAGCTGCATTTTTAGGAGGTACTCAAGTTTTAGGAATCGTCCCTAAACCTTTGGCATAAGGGGACATCATTGGAAAAACAATTGGAGAGGAACTTCAGGTCTCCACAATGTCGGCTCGAATGAATGCAATGTTTAACCATGCTGATGCTTTCATTGCTTTACCAGGTGGTCTAGGCACATTGAAAGAGATCTTTCATATTTCCTCTTGGGCTCAATTGCACATTCACCATAAACCCATAGGTTTGTTAAATGTTAATGGTTATTATGATAAGTTGTTGTCTTTTCTTGATCATGCTGTGGAACAGGAATTTTTAACATCTTCTGCACGACAAATCATAATCTCTGCTACTACTGCTGAACAATTGATTGACCAACTACAATCTTTCATTCCTGTGATTGATCCTTCCATGAGTCGCATAAATTGGTCATCTAAGGAAAGCCGTAAAAAGCTTAGATTGGATTTGAGCCTTCATTTGTGAATTTTTGTGTCTTTTGGTTTTATTATTATGTTTTGTTATTTCTTATTTTTGTTTCAGTGTGTTTCAGGTTTTGTCAGTGTTCGTTATTTCAGGTGATATCTTTTATACTCTATCTTTCTACCTTAGAACATTGAGGACAATGTCTCGTTTTGGTTGGAGGGAGAGGGTAGTAGTTGATAAAAAAAAAAATTGTTTTTCATTTCATAAAGCATATGCATAATTGTTGTTACTAGGATGGCAGAGTAAAGGAGTTCTTTTGTTAAAGTGACTCTTGAGACGCATCTTAGTAACCATTCTTAACAAGGTCTATTATAATATTTCCTGAAATATTCAGGTTTACAAACTCTCGTATTGTTACCACTTAATTCTACTCATATACTTATTTAACATGTATTTTTAAACTTTAATTTACACACACACACTTTAACATATGATTGTGGGTTGCATATTGGATTATTACATTATTTATGTTCTTTTGTTAAAGGTAACAACTAAGGGAAAGGGATTGTATATAATTAAAAAAAAACATGAAAAAAAAAAGAAAAAAAAATGATGATAATAAAAATGTAGATAAGTTTGGTTTCGTAGCCTCCCTAACCTAAGCAATTAAGCCCGAAGGGGTGTTTTAACACCTAATACCCTAAAGTCAACTGACTTGGGAGCTATTGGCCCAACGCTTGTTACATGGGTTGAGGAGAAAAGCTTAAGGGAATCAAACATTGCACTATCTACATATCAGTATCTGCGACCCGAGTTACTAAGCTCGTGGGGTGTCTTAACACCTAATGCCCTAAGACCAACTGGTCTGGGAGTCATTAGCTGAAAGCTCGTTACATGGGTTAAAGATGCATGATGTTTTTAAATTATATGTATATAGATTTAAAAAAAAAAAAAAAAAAAAAAAAAAGACAAAAATAATAATCCCAACCCAAGGAAGTTAACCTTAAACATTAGAACAAAAATTTTGTTTTCTTCCAAGAAAAGCCCCATAATTATGTGTTGATACATTGAGCACAAAAGAAAGGTTTATTTTAGAACAAAAATTTTGTTTTATTCCAAGAAAAGCCCCATAATTATGTGTTGATACATTGAGCACAAAAGAAAGGTTTATTAATATCTTGTTAAGAGGTATTGAGCAGATATATAAATTTAATGAGAGTTTGTTTATCTGGATAGATTAATGGAAGTTAAATGATGAATACCTTGCTTTGTGAAATTTGCAAATTGTTTTAACGCTTTGATTACTAGGGACTAGTAATAAGCTGGTTGAGGGGTGTGATTAGTACTTAAAAGTGCATTTTTATCATGGTTTTATATCATCATTTTGCACTTGAAGTATCAATAACTCCTTAACCAAAGCATGTTTTATAATAATATATCTAATAATATAAGATACCTTTAATTTGTGGTAAATGTCTATTTTTAATGCAGGCCTATCACATAAATGAAAGGATTGATTGATGACTTGAAGAACTTAAATTGCAAGGATAAAGAGATGACCAAACTTAGAAAAGAGATGTCGGTGCAATCCAAACCGGAACACTGTTCGGTAATTGGGCCATATCTAGAGCTACAGATCTCAGATTTAGGTCCAATTTATATGGATGGAAAGGTAAGACATAGGCCTACAACTTTCATATGGAGCCCAAGATCTAAAAAGGCCATTATCAAGTCCAAATTGTAGCAACAACAAAGAAGCCCGAATCTGTCTTCCAACTCGAGCACTGTTCGGTATTTTGGCCATATCTGGAGTTCTAGAAGTCCAAATGAGCTGAAGTTTTTACACAAGAAAGATGAGACAATTGCCTACAACTTTTATGTTTACAACTGGCTCCAATTTTGACGTTATCAATGACGTTTTGGGCAGACAAGAGAAGATAAGGATTGTCACCAAGTCAAAAGTTGGCCACCCACTTATCAATTAGTCATCAAATCAATAGTTCCCAATTTTGGCCTATAAAAGGAGGTATTTGCCATGCATTTAGGCATCTTGGTTTCCAGATCAAGATCATGCTCTTCCTTTCTCTCTTTGTATTTTTTGTAATGTTTATGCTTTGCTTTCATTAATATTAAGTTTATGCTTTTCATTTCCTTTCCTTTACTTAGTTAGCTTTTATGTTCTTATTTTGTTTATCTAATTTTTCTTTCTTTCATTATGTCTAGCTAAGTTAATTATGTCAAGGTGAAAAGGTTACACTAATGGTGTAAGAATATGTATAATGTAAACTTAATATGGACTTTAATGTTTGATACTAACATGTTTTATATTTGTTATCTTGTTCACTCTTTAATACTTTGCTTGTTAAATGACTAATCTTGATTTATGTTGTATAACACTTGGTACAACAAATGCTTGGCACTTTCATAGCCCATAATGTATGGTATAACCGACACCTGAGCTATGAAAGGAACTTGATTTGTTGTTAACATAAGTTATAATCATGAATGCTTGACGAGATTTACAAGTATTAGCATTAATTGAATAAGATGACTAATGTAATCATGTTAACAATATATAATCTGATTGGAACCTCCTTTGTGTGTGGTTTCCAATTCAATAATAAGAGTTTATACTATACTTGTTTGATATACCATTAGTGGAACCTCTAACCTTGACATTTGTTATTATCATTGTTTAATCGTTACATTAATATTTCATCTCAAAGTTCTCATCTTCTTCTTCTTCTTCTTCTTCTCTTTCTTTTTCTTTATTATTATTATTATTATTATTATTATTATTATTATTATTATTATTATTGTTATTGTTATTATTGTTATTATTATTGTTATTACTATTACTACTACTACTACTACTACTACTATTATTATTAGTATTATTATTGCTTCTATTATTATTTTTGTTGTTTATAATTATTGTTTATAATTGTTGTTTATAATTTGTACAATTAACCTCCCTGTGGTTCGACCCCGATCTTGCCGGGTTATTTATTACTTCGACACTCCTGCACTTGGGAGAAGACATCAATCTTTTCGTCGTGTCACAGAATTAAGTGATAACAATGCGAGAGTTTGTAAACCTGAATATTTCAAGAAGTATTATGATAGACCTTATTAAGAATGGTTACTAAGATGCGTTTCAAGAGTCATTTTAAAAAAAGAGCTCCTTTACTCCGCCATCCTAGTAACAACAATTTTGCATATGCTTTATGAAATGGAAAACAATTTTTTTTTATCAACTACTACCCTCTCCCCCCAACCAGAACGAGACATTGTCCTCAACGTTCTAAGGTAGAAAGATAGAGTATAGAAGATATCACCTGAAGTAACAAACATTGAAAAACCTGAAACACACTGAAACAAATATAAGAAACAACAAAACATAATAATAAAACCAAAAGACACAAAGATTCACAAATGAAGGCTCAAATCTAATTTAAGCTTTTTATGGCTTTCCTTAGATGACCAATTTATGCGACTCATGGAGGGATCAATCACAGGAATGAAAGATTGTAGTTGGTCAATCAATTGTTCAGCAGTAGCAGCAGAGATTATGATTTGTCGTGTAGAAGATGTTAGAAATTCATGTTCCACATCATGATCAAGAAAAGACAACAACTTATCATAATAACCATTAACATTTAACAAACCTATGGGTTTATGGTGAATGTGCAATTGAGCCCAAGAGGAAATATGAAAGATCTCTTCCGAATGTGCAGTTGGGCCCAAGAGGAAATATGAAAGATCTCTTCCAATGTGCCTAAACCACCTAGTAAAGCAATAAAGGCATCAGCATTGTTAAACATTATATTCATTCGAGCTGACATTGTGGAGACCTGAAGTTCCTCTCCAATTGTTTTTCTAATGATGTCTCCTTGTGCTAAAGCTTCGGGTATGACCCCCCAAAACTTGACTACCTTCTAAAAATGCAGCTATTGACACACCTCCTATTAACCCAAGACTGCCTCCCCCATACACTAAATGAATCTTTCTCTCAGCTAGCACTTGACCAAGATGATTTGCTGATTCTAAAAACTCCTTTTCTTTCCTAGGACTAGATCCACCGAAAACACAAATATTTTTTATATGATGACTTGAGGAACTTGTCATTTCTACACACTTCTGTATTTGTTGAATGTATGGGTTGAGTAGAAATGAAAGGAAGGAAGAAAGGATTTTATAGATGAGAAATTAGAAAGACAATCATACCACCTATATGTAGGCCAACTAGAGTCTCACACACACTCTCTCTCTTTATTTATTTATTTATTTTTGAAAAAGCATGTCTATGTACAGGTAGTTATGATTGTGGCTCACATCTTCCCTTGGTTTTACGTCTAAGAATGGCTTAAACGCCCTCTATGGGTCGGGGATAGGCTTCCCATCCAATTTTCTTAAAAATTAGCAAACAGGGTCTTTTTTAGTCAGATTCCCAAGACTAAGTCGATCATGTTCTTTATGAAATAGTGGCCATAAATCATGAATTGCACGATGCACATCTCCGCTAGGATGCGTTTCAAGAGTCAATAGAAGATTATCTAAAGACTCCTTACTCAGGCCATCCTTAATGAATTGTGTTTTATCTTCACAGTTTATAGATACCATTCCTAAAGAACGACATTGTATATTACAAGTCCATCTAGCACATCGATGAGAGACTTCCAGTTGTGTTGCACGATGTTTCTTTGCAAAAGTGCTTTTACTTGTTCCAGGTATGTGTGAAATGAAGGAATTAGAGGACTCACCTGATAATCGGACCTTTGCTTCAATCAACCAGTGAATATCTTCAGGAATTCCATGATTCATTAACAATCTCAATCTTGAACATCTAGCACGGTAAATTTTTGTAATTGCATTCTGAGGCAGAGTGGGAAAATACTTTTTCAATTTTTCAAGATTAGTGTCCATTTTCAAATGAGAATTGGAAGAGAGATTCAAAGAATTACACAAATATATACACAGATATCAGTTATTATGGGAAACTAAAAGAACCGACTTAAGTCACAGAGTACCGTTGGGCGCCATTTGACCGGGGTGAGAGAAACTAGCAAAAATCACTCAAAAAGAAACATAAAGAAAAAAAATCAATCTTTATACACAGGATCACCTAATTCAATAGAGTCATGTTCAAATGAAAAATTATCAAAGCAAACTTTCAAACGATATCCATTTACTTTGAAAACATTGTCATTCTTTGGATTCTCGATGTCGTAGGCCTCATATGGATACACATGGTTCATAATAAAAGAACCGCTCCATCTTGATCTTAATTTTTCAGGAAATAAATGCAGTCGAGAATTATAAAGTAAGACTTTTTGACCAACATTGAATGTTTTTCTCAGTATTTTCTTGTCATGAAACTCTTTAATTCTTGCTTTATGAATTCTTGAATTTTCATATGCATCATTTCTTATTTCCTTAAGCTTATTTATTTATAATTTTCACAGTTGATTAGCATCATCCAGATTTGAATTGAAAGCTTTAATAGCCCAATAAGCTTTATGTTCAAGTTCCACAGGCAAGTGACAAGGTTTTCCATAGACTAGTCTATAAGGTGACATACCTAATGATGTTTTATAAGCAGTTCGATAAGCCCAAAGTGCATCATTAAGTCTTAAAGACCAGTCTTTCCTATTAGGGTTCACTGTTTTCTCCAAAATATGTTTGGTCTCCCTATTAGCAAGCTCTACTTGTCCACTTGTTTGAGGGTGATAAGGGGTGGCAACTTTGTGTGTGATTCCATATTTCTTCATTAAAGACTCAAATGGCTTGTTGTAGAAATGTGTTCCACCATCACTTATTATGGCTCGAGGGACTCCAAATCGACTCAAAATATTTTCTTTCAAAAACTCTATCACTGTTTTGTGATCATTGTTTCGACTTGAAATTGCCTCTATACATTTTGAAATATAATCTACTGTGACTAATATGTATAAGAAACCAAATGATGGAGGGAATGGACCCATGTGACATTTTGAAATAGATCCCAACTTTTGATAATTTTCACAAGACTTGCAAAATGCATGTGAGTCTTTGAACACGATGGGCCAATAAAATCCACTTTGTAAGATTTTTGTAGTTGTCTTTCTTGACGAGAAATGACCCTCACATGCCTCAGAATGACAAAATTTAATGACACTACTTACCTCATTGTCAGGAATGTATCTTTGAAATATTTGATCAGGACAATATTTGAATAAATAAGGGTCATCCCAATAAAAGTTCTTCACTTTATTCAAGAACTTTCTTTTATCTTGGGTACTCCAATGAGCTAGCAATTGTCATGAAACAAGAAAATTGACAATATTATTAAACCAAGGCATTATAGAGACAGAAAGTAAAGATTCATCGGGAAAGTAGTCATCAATTGGTGTGATGTCAGTTTTCGAATCTGTTGTCAATCTTGACAAGTGATTTGCGACAACATTTTCATTGCCTTTCTTATCTTTGATTGTGATATCAAATTCTTGAAGTAATAAAATCCACCGCACTAATCTAGCTTTATAATCATTCTTAGAAAGAAGATATTTCAATGCTGCATGATTACTAAAAACAACAAGTGAGCCAACAAGATAAGACCTGAATTTTTCACATGCAAATACTACTACAAGTAATTCTTTTTTAGTGGTGGTATAATTCATTTGAGCACTATTTAAAGTTTTACTTGCATAGTAAATTACATAAGGTTTCTTATCTTTTCTTTGTCCCAAAACAGCACCTACGACATAATCACTAGCATCACACATTATTTCAAAAGGTAATGACCAATCGAGAGGTTGAATGATAGGAGCACAAGTAAGCAAGTTTTTAAGTTTAATAAAGGCTTCTTCACAATGTTCAGTCCATTAAAAAATAGTATCCTTTGTTAGAAGGTTACTTAAAGGCTTAGATATTATACTAAAATCTTTGATGAACCTTCTATAAAAACCAGCATGTCCTAGGAATGATCTAACATCTTTAATATATTTTGGTGTTGGTAAGTTTGCAATTAACTTGATTTTAGATTTGTCAACCTTAATTCCTTTTGATGAAACAATGTGACCAAGTACAATGTCGTTTGTTACCATAAAATGACATTTTTCCCAATTTAGCACAAGATTCTTCTCTTCACACCTGGTCAAAACCTTTTCTAAGTTAGTCAAACAACCATCAAATGAATCGCCAAAAACAGAAAAATCATCCATGAAAATCTCAAGAAAATGTTCAACCATATCACTAAATATACTAAGCATGCATTTTTGAAATGTGGTTAGTGCATTACATAATCTAAAAGGCATCATTCGATGTGCAAAAGTACCAAATGGACATGTGAAAGTAGTCTTCTCTTGATCTTCCAATGCAATTTCAATTTGGTTGTAACCCGAATAACCATCTAGAAAACAATAAAATTCATGACCTGCAACTCTTTCTAGGATTTGATCCATGAAAGGTAAAGGAAAATGATCTTTTCTAGTCATTGAATTAAGTTTCCTATAGTCAATGCACATGCGCCAACCAGTAACAGTTCTAGTGGGAATTAACTCATTGTTCTCATTTGTTATCACAGTGACTTTAGACTTCTTGGGTGCAACTTGGGTAGGACTTACCCATTTGCTGTCAGAAATAGGATAAATGATTTCATTATCTAGAAGCTTAATGACTTCATTTTTCACTACTTGTTTCATATTAGGATTTAGCCTTCGTTGCATTTCTCTAGAGGGTTTAGCATTTTCCTCTAAATAAATCCTGTGTGTACAAATCAAAGGACTAATTCCTTTTATATCAGCTATGGTCCATCTTAATGCATTTTTGTGCATTTTCAGAGTTTGTAATAACTTACCTTCTTGATGTGCATTAAGTTTGGAAGAGATTATTACCGGAAAAGTTTCATTTTCTCCCAAAAATGAGTATTTGAGATTGGATGGCAACGACTTCAAATCAGGTTTTGGTGGTCGAACACTTGAAGGTATGGACTTAATTGATCGTGGTGGCAATTCCTCAATTTATGGCCTCCAATTACTTGTCTTTGATTCTTCCTGAAAATAAATCATTTGCAATTCATCAGATTCATCAATCTCAATTTCACTGGAAGTGGTTGGAAATTGATCATGAATTAATTTTTCAGTAAAGTCCACTTTCTGTAAATCATTATCATCTTTAGGTTGCTTGCAAATGTTGAAAATATTCATCTTCAATGTCATGTTTCCAAATGATAGCTTCATCAGTCCATTCCTACAATTAATCAATGCGTTAGAAGTTGCAAGAAATGGACGTCCTAAAATAATAGGAAATGAATTACATACTTCAACAGGTTGTGTATCCAAGACAATAAAATCCACAGGATAAATGAATTTATCGACTTGTATTAGCACATCTTCAATTATTCCTCTAGGCACTTTTATAGATCTATCGGCAAGTAAAAGAGTTATAGAAGTTGGTTTTAACTCACCTAGATTGAGACTCTGAAAAACTGAATATGGAAGTAAATTCACACTAGCACCAAGATCAAGTAAGGCTCTTTCAATTTTATGCTCTCCAATAAAGACATCGAGATCAAGTAAGGCTCTTTCAATTTTATGCTCTCCAATAAAGCAAGAAATTGTAGAACAACCAGGGTCTTTATATTTCAAAGCATTATTGTTTTGAAGAATAGCGCTTACTTGTTCGGCTAGAAAGGCTTTTTTTTTTCACATTCAGTTTCCTCTTCACAGTGCATAGATCTTTCAAAATTTTAGCATAGGAAGGAACCTGTTTAATAGCATCCAGCAAAGGTATATTAATTTTTACCTGTTTGAAAGTTTCAAAAATTTCAAAGTTGTGATTGACTTTCCTTTGTTTGGTCATGGCTTGAGGAAATGGAAATGTTGGCGGAGAATCAGTCTTTTCTTTGCAATTTTCAGATTCAACCCCTTCCTTACCCTCATAGATTGACTCATCATCTTTCTCATAAGGTTTAAGAGAGGGTTTTTCAATAACCTTACCACTGCGTAGAGTAGTGACTGATTTGACTTGATCCATGTGTTGGCTTCCGGAACTACTTGCATTTGCATTGTGTTGCCCCTTGGGATTTTGTTGTGGTTGAGATGGAAACTTACCTTTCTCTTGGAAACTGAGAGTAGATGTTAATTTTGCAAGAGTATCTTTAAAATCTGTCATGTTTTGAGCAAGTTGAGTATTGATTGTCTCTTGCTTTTCAATGAATGCATGCAATGTTTCCTCAAGATTTCTTCTAGGAGGTGAAGCATAAGGAGATGCATATCCATGAGAATTTTGGAAATTGTGGTGTGTTTGAAATGATGGTTGTGAAGTTTGTGCATTGTTGTTCTCACTCTTCCAACTGAAATTTGGGTGATTTCTCCAACCAGGGTTGTATGTTTGTGAGTATGGGTTGTGGTTGGCCCTTTGGAAACTGTTTAAAGCATGAGCTTGTTCATGGAGACATTCCTTAAAAGAAGGCAAGGTTGGACAATGATAGTTGAGTGTTCATTTGTTTCATTTATTTGACACACAATGTTTTCAACAGATTTTAATTGACCACTCTTTTTCAATTCTAGTGCCTCGACTTTTCTAGCTAAAGATGCAAACTTGGCTTGAAGGTCATGATTTTCTCTAAGGTTGTACATACCTCCACTAGATGTATGAGGTTGAGTTTTACTCGATGCCTCATAAGTACCCGCGGTGTCCTAATTTTGAGCATTTTCAGCTAATAAGTCTAAGTACTCCATTGCTTCATCAGGATCTTTATCTTTAAAAGTTCGATTGCACATCAATTCAACCATTTGCCTATCTCTAGGTGTTAACCCTTCATAGAAATGTGAAACCAATCTCCATGTTTCAAAACCATGATGAGGGCAAGTACTAAGGAAGTCTCGATACCTATCCCAACATTGGTAAAATGTTTCTCTTGGTTTTTGAGTGAAAGTAGTGATTTGTCTTTTGAAAGAATTTGTTCTGTGAGATGGGAAAAACTTCCTTAAAAACTGTTGTTGCATTTCATCCCAAGCACGAATGGATCCTGGTCTTAAATTTTGTAGCCATGTTTTAGCTTTATCTTTTAATGAAAAAGAAAAAAGCTTTAATCTGATGGTGTTCATGCTACAATTTAAATTATTATATGTGTTGCAGACCTCCTCAAATTCCCTTAAATGCAAGTATGGATTTTCCAATTCTAAGCCATGAAAAGAAGGTAAAAGTTGAATAATACCTGGTTTAAAATTAAAATGAGATACATCGGGAGGAAAAACTATGCATGATGGTGCACTTGTTCTTGTGGGATTCATGTGGTCTCTAAGTGTTCTAGCACGATTATTCTCATTATTCTCATTATGAAGTGATTGATGATCTTCTTCGGCCATATTTTCCGAAAATGATGAGGATACCCTACAAAGTCTACCACTTGATGTATGTGACCACACTCTTATCCACGTATAGGAATAGAATAAAAGGAAAAAGAAAACAAAAGAAGAAGAAACAAGAGAAAAGAAACAAAGTTATATACAAGAAAAGTGAAAAGAAAAAATAAAATAAATATTATAATTTATACAAAACTTACCTCCCCGGCAACGACGCCAAAAACTTGACATGACTAAAAGATTGATGTCTTCTCCCAAGTGCAGGAGTGTCGAAGTAATAAATAACCTGGTAAGACCGGGGTCGAACCACAAGGAGGTTAATTGTACAAATTATAAGCAACAATTATAAATAACAACAATAACAATAATAACAACAACAATAATAATAGTAATAATAATAATAATAATAATAATAATAAAGAAGAAGAAGAAGAAGAAGAAGATGATGAGAACTTTGAGATGAAATATTAACGTAAATATTTAACAACGATAATAATAAATGTCAAGGTTAGAGGATCCACTAATGATATGTCAAACAAGTATAGTATAAACTCTTATTAGTCAATTGGAAATCACACACAAAGGAGATTTTCCAATCAGATTATAGATTGTTAACATGATTACATTAGTCATCTTATTCAATTAATGCTAATACTTGTAAATTCCGTCAAGCATTCATGATTATAACTTATGTTAACAACAAATCAAGTTCCTTTCATAGCTTAGGTGTCGGTTATACCATATAGTACGGGCTATGAAAGTGCCAAGCATTTGTTGTACTAAGTGTTATACAACATAAATCAAGATTAGTCATTTAACAAGCAAAGTATTAAAGAGTGAACAAGATAACAAATATAAAACATGTTAGTATCAAATATTAAAGTCCATATTAAGTTTATACTATACTTATTCTTACATCATTAGTGTAACCTTTTCACCTTAACATAATAAACTTAGCTAGACATAATGAAAGAAAGAAAAATAGATAAACACAATAAGAACATAAATAAGATAAAAGTTAACTAAGTAAAGGAAAGGAAATGAAAGGCATAAACTTGATATTAATGAAAAAAAAGCATAAACATTACAAAAAATACAAAGAGAGAAAGCAAGAACATGATCTTGATCTGGAAACCAAGATGCCTAAATGCATGGCAAATGCCTCCTTTTATAGGCCAAAATTGGGAACTATTGATTTGATGACTAATTGATGAGTGGGTGGCCAACTCTTGACTTGGTGATAATTCTTATCTTCTCTTATCTGCCTAAAACGTCATTACTAACATTAAAATTGGAGCCACTTGAAAACATGAGAGTTGTAGGAAATTGCCTCAGCTTTCTTGTGCAAAAAATTCAACTCATTTGGACTCCTAAAACTCTAGATATGGGTCAAATACTGAATAGTGCTCAGGCTGGAAGATAGATTCGGGCTTCTTTATTGTTGCTATAATTTGGACTTGAAAATAGCCTTTTTAGATCTTGGGCTCCATATGAAAGTTATAGGCCTATGTCTTACCTTTCCATCCATATAAAATGGACCTAAATCTGAGATCTACAGCTCCAGATATGATCGAATTATTGAATAGTGTTCCGGTTTGGACTGCACCGACATCTCTTTTCTAAGTTTGGCTATCTCTTTGTCCTTTCAATTTCAGTTCTTGAATTCATCAATCAATCCTTTCATTTATGTGATAGGCCTGCATTTAAAATGAATATTTACCATAAATTAAAGGTATCTTATATTATTAGATATATTATTATAAAACATGCTTTAATTAAAGAGTTATTGATACTTCGAGTGCAAAATGATGATATAAAACCGTGATAAAAATACACTTTTAAGTATCAATTACACATTCATCATAAACCCATAGGTCTGTTAAATATTAATGGTTATTATGATAAATTATTGTCTTTTCTTGATCATGCTGTGGAACATGAATTTCTAACATTTTCTACACGACAAATCATAATCTTTGCTATTACTATTGAACAATTAATTGACCAACTACAATCTTTCAATCCTGTAACTGATCCCTCTATAAGTCGCATAAATTGGTTATATAAGAAAAGCAGTAAAAAGCTTAGATTGAATTTGAGTCTTAATTTGTGAATCTTTACATCTTTTAGTTTTATTATTGTGTTTTGTTGTTTTTTATATTTTTTTAAGTGTATTTCAGGTTTGTCAGTATTTATTATTTCAGATGATATCTTTTATACTCTATCTTTCTACGTTAGGACATTGAGGACAATGTCTCGTTTTGGTTGGAGGGAGAGAGTAGTAGTTGACAAAAAAAATTTAACTAATTGTGTTTTCTATTTCATAAAACATGTGCAAAATTATTGTTATTAGGATGATAGAGTAAATGACCTCTTTTATTAAAGTGACTCTTGAGATGTATCTTAGTAACCATTCTTAACAAGGTCTATCATTATATTCTTGAAATATTCAGGTTTACAAACTCTCGTATTGTTATCACTTGATTTTGCTCATATACTCATTTAACATGTATTCTTAAATCTTAATTTTCACACACACACTTTATTAATATCTTGTTTAAGAGGTATTGAGCAGATATATAAATTTAATGAGAGTTTATTTATCTGAATATATTAATGGAATTTGAGAATATCTTACTTTGTGGAATTTGCAAATTATTTTTCTATTTTAATGCTTCGATTACTAGGGACGGGTAATAAGCTAGTTGAGAGGTGTGATTAGTACTTAAAAGTGTATTTTTATCAAGGTTTTATATCATCATTTTGCACTTGAAGTATTAATAACTCCTTAACTAAAATATGTTTTATAATAACATATCTAATAATATAAGATACCTTTAATTTATGGTAAATATTCATTTTAAATATAGGTCTATCACATAAATAAAAAGATTGATTGATGAGTTTAAGAACTAAAATTAAAAGGACAAAGAGATGACCAAACTTAGAAAAGAGATGTTGGTGTAGTCCAAACCAAAACACTGTTATCATTGTTTGATATACCATTAGTGGATCTTCTAAACTTGACATTTGGTGTTATCATTGTTTATTCATTACATTAATTTTCCATCTCAAAGTTCTCATCAACTTCTTCTTCTTCTTTATTGTTGTTGTTGTTGTTGTTGTTGTCTATAATTTATATAATTAACCTCTCTGTGGTTCGATCCCAATCTTGCTAGGTTATAATCTTTGACACTCCTGTACTTGGGAGAAGATATCAATCTTTTGGTCGTGTCAATGATCATAGAACAAACTATGCTCTGATACCACTTATCACAGGTTAAAGTTTTTGCCCTAAAATTTAACCCTATACAACAATCTAGTCCTGACTAAACTAAGCCTTGCCTTACACTTTTCACTAATGTTTGCCTACAATTATGTGTTTTTTTCACCTAAAGAGGTTCTCATAATTACATTATCATAAGCAAATAACAAACACAAGTAAATAAACTTAAAGCACACCTAAATAAAGGAAAATCTCCGAACATTTATTAATCTCATAAACAAATGAATACATGATATAAGTGTGTGTTCTATAAGATATGTTAATTATAAGGCATGATTATCATCCCTATTTTTTAGGACATATTAGGACACTTTCTCTCCCATGTTCTCCATAAACTTAGTGATTTATTTTCCAACAAGTATTGGACAGTTTCTTCTTTATGATCCCATGATCTTAGTAGCTTGTAGAGTAACCCTTGCTATGCCCTACGTTCAACCACTTGTCTCCCATGATTTTGATGTCTATAACTGCCACAACTAACCCATAATTAATATGTCTAACTATCAGTCCCAACTGATAGTTTCTGCTATGTTTGCTATCAGCTTAGAAGGTCCATAATTCAAGCCCCACGTTCATGATAAGTCAAGAACTTAATAACTTGAACGAATCGTTGCACACTACTTGCTAAATTTATCGCTGCCTATACAAGGCTACCATTGTTCATTGCTATCAAATTCTAGACAATGTGTATTTGTTGGTGCGTTCTTTAAAGCTCTAATAGTTGTCATGTTTATCGGTTGTCTTTGAAATTTCTTTACAGTATGGATGACTAGTATCCCATGGAACATTTGGTCTTAGATTCTTGGACATGTTATTGTTAAAAAAAAAAAATCACATGAATGAAAAAATAAAATTTTGACCAAAAATATATTTTTTTTCTAGAATTTTAATTGTTGTATTTTTTATAAATATTTATTTTAATTATCATATAATTAAATAAATATAATGCTAAGACCTTGGAATAAAATTCAATTATCATGAGATTCATCTTTTTTTGATATTGAATTGAAACTAACAATTCTAATGCCACCTAACTAAAAAAAAAAAACCGCATCAGCTCATTATTATAATTTTTCAAGTTTTATCATTACCGAACCAAAATTATATTAAACAAGTAATGAAATTGTAGTCCTAACTCCTAACTAGCGAGCCTAAACTCAAAGGTGCCCTCCCGGAAGCATGGAGATGGAATTAGATTAGTGTCACGAGAACTCTTCATATGTTTTAAACTAAATAATTGAATTTAATTATGTAGTATAATATTTATTTCAAATATAAGAATTGTAATAAATTATTTACTGAATTTAAAATTAAATTTAATTTTGCATGTTCTTTAGTTACAAAAGAGATATATACATTAAAATATATAAAACCGTCAGCATGAGCTTTGTTTGTTAATTAAAATATACATTAGAACACGTGGAATGTCTTCAAGGAACGAGAGTGCCCTTTTAAGTCGAGCCATGGGCTTTGTTAGGTGAAAGAGGATTAGACCCAAGACCATCGGAGGCCCATAAGAAACTGGACTTAGTGAGTCGAGGTGAGCTTCGCAGAACACGCCACTCGTTCGTAGAGTGTGTTTGGCGACTGTTTTTTTTTTTTTTAAATTACAATATTTGTTGAAGTACAAATCACATCTTCACAAGCTAAAAAAACCATAATTTTCACTCCAAAAAAACACAAACCACCTCCCATCCAAACACACACTCAATTTCATTCTCTGCCGCTGCTGCTCGTTTGATTTCGTTTAAAAAAAAAAAAAAAACAAAAACCAATCCATCCATCCATCTGACTTTATATCATTAGATAAGAAAACAAGGGAATTTTGAAAACAGATCGGTGAAAGAAAGGAAAAAAAACCAAACCCTAAAAGGGAAGAAAATGAGAAGTCAGCAATTCTGAATGGAAATCCGATTCTCTTTAACCAGATCATCCACTTACACCTCTTTCCGGTTCATCCGCTTCTCTCTCTTCTTCTCTGGAGGCTGATTGATTTTCTTTTTCCTTTTTGTTTCCTGTAAAATAAAAACTGCATTTACATATATATATATATATATATATATATATAT
Organism: Populus euphratica; assembly: GCF_000495115.2. NCBI lineage: Eukaryota > Viridiplantae > Streptophyta > Magnoliopsida > Malpighiales > Salicaceae > Populus > Populus euphratica. Next base: position 112,119 of record NW_011500506.1, read on the forward strand.
ATATAGAGAGAGAGAGAGAGAGAGAGAGAGAGAGCGCGCTCGTGGATGGAGGAGAGTCCTGGGACGGCGGCCGATGGTGGCATAGGTCCGATTGTGTGGGTGCGGAGAAGAAATGGGTCGTGGTGGCCCGGTCACATAATGGAGGCGGATGAGCTCGCAGAGTATAATCTAACATCGCCGCGAACAGGGACTCCGGTCAAACTCCTTGGAAGGGATGATGCTAGCGTGTAAGTCTTTCTTGTTAATTTTGTTTGGGATTGTTGTAATGACAAGAGAAATGATTTGCTCACAAGTAAATAAATAAAATAAAATCTATAAATGAGCTGCTAAATTGTGTATTACTCCGTAGATTGGATTGTAGTCCGGTAGGAAATACCATCAGGCAATCTTTTATATACACAAATATGAACAAACTCATTCTGTGCAAGCTAATCCTAACATCCCTTTTGCTCCTTTTTGCAAAATCTTAAATCTTATTGGATTACTTGGGAATAGTTTGATGGAATTATTCTTCCATAACCTCCCTAGTAGAGTTTCATTCTACGGTTATTGCTTCATTTTAATAGTGGCATCTAGTTTGATCAAGTCCCTAAATGCCGGAGGCTTTATCCCACCACCTTCCTTATGCATTGATAATCAATATAAGGTTTGCCCAAGTAAATTTCTACCCTCTTGGAATTGTCACATGCTGAACAAAATGAAAAGTTATTGTGTGATATACAAATCTTCTAAATTCCTTTTAATGTCTGTCTTGAAATAAAACAGGGCATACTGTCAAGATCGACTCTCATAAAATAACGCTCTGTGCATAGTCCATAGAGTCTGCAATCAGCTATGATTTTGTTTCTTGAAAACCTAACAAGTGTCGCATTTCTTTATGCATGACACTTGTTTGGTCTTTGTTTTGTTAATTTTCTGTGTTTTCTCTTTCTTTTCTATGCAATAATAGCTTATTGAGGTTTAAATATTCTCAAACTTGACGTGAGGAAAAAACAAAAACATTTGGTTCTTTAAGTTATTGATATTCGACCAAATGTTTTGCTACTCTGTTTCTCCTTTTCCCTACTGGAAGTGTTAAACAATGTGTTCCTTGCCCTTATTTCAAGTTATTTTATTTCCTCATCTTTCAATATATCTGTCACATCTGCATTCTGATTCTATAGTTATTCTGCTTCTTCACAGGGACTGGTACAATTTAGAAAAGTCGAAGCGTGTGAAAGCATTTCGGTGTGCTGAATTTTCTGATTGCATCAAAAGGGCTGAATCTGCCTTGGGCATGCCAATCAAGAAAAGAGAGAAATATGCACGTCGAGAAGATGCAATTCTTCATGCCCTTGAGCTCGAAAAGCGACTCTTGATAAAGCAAGGAAAATTGGGTGTTGCCCAGGGCAGCCCAAGAAGTAAATCATCTGGGTCTGTGAAGTCTGAGTTGGGTGCATTGTCAGAAGGCTTAGTAAGTAATATTGGAAAACCTGAGGATGTTAAATCGAACCTCCTTTCTAGAGAAGTTGATACAGAGATTCCAGGCAGTCCACTTCCACTGAAAGCCAAGGATGGAGATCAACCAGTTTTAGAAGATCGCAGTGAGGAAATGCTGCGGACGAGAGGTTTGCAGGACTTCAGGCTGAGGAGTTCTTTAAAGCGAAAACTTTCGCCTTCTGTTGATTTAGATGGTTCTTGGAGGAGACCTATAGCAGACCACAAATATGAGGATCCTCCTAACAGTGCCCCTCTTGTGGAAATAACTGCTCATGCAAACGGTAAAACACTATTTAGATAAATGAAGGTGGTTACAGAAGGGTTGACTGGGGAATATCTAGTCAAGGGATGTGATGTGGCCTGCTTACTTATTTTAGCATTGCATAATGTTGCTAAATTAGAAATTACTCATTTATTGCAATCTGACTGTTTTTGTTTCCATCTTTCAGGACTGGAGAAGATGGGAGATATTTTCCAGGCAAAGAGGAGGGTATGTTCTAACTTGCCTGCTGATTCTAGTGATTCTACAGATGATAAAGGACTTCCTCCAAGCCAGAATAAGCTGTCTTCTTCTTGCTTTGAAGACAGGGAGCGTTCCCATGCTGCTTCATCAAATGAAGAGGAGTCTTCCTCTGGATCTATGGAAGATATTGAATCTGATTTTTCTGGATCTAATTCATCTGAATCCGTGTCTGATTCTTCTCAGACTGAACCAGATATGGACAAAGAAATGGTTGTTTTTTCAGGTTAAGTATTTATTACTCCATTCTCATAAATATTGCGATCCTTTTTGGAGTTGCAAATTGATTGTTTTTGTTTTAAAGGTCTTGTTGAAGTCATGGCTCATAATGTCTCTTCTACTTCAGAAGGCACTGTCTTTTATTTTTATCTCACTGGAGTGTATTTATTTACTTGGCTGTCTAGATGTTGCTGTGCCTATAGAAGCTGAACAGGATGTTCTGGGACACCCTGATGCACCAGCACAACATGCTAGTACATGCAGTGATGAGTCTGATGGATCAATGTCTTCTGATGACATGGATAACCTTTATCATGATGACCTCTTTCTAGCAAATGAAGCAGTGTCCAAATGGCAATTGAAGGGGAAAAGGAACATTCGATATCTTACACAGAAGCCTGTCAACATGGAATATGGAAAAGGTTCTAATGGAGCTTCTCATGGAACCTTTTACAGGGTGAAAGGAAGTATCTCTAGCCAAAGGGCATATGGTGCTCATGATGCCAATTTGGGCAGAAAATATACTGGGTCCAAACCGTATTGTCCTGGCAACAGAGGTTATTCTTATTCATCAAGGTTGGCATCCAGAGATCAAAATAATACTGGTCGTAATATGATAGAATGGGAAGGCATGGGTTTGGAGGATCAACATACTTTTAGGAGACACTGGGAAGACAGAGCGGAGCACTCTAATCCAATATTTGCTGGCCATCACCATTTTGGGGGAAGGGCAAGATCTATGTTGATAGATGTGGATTTGAAGGTCAAATCAAGCTACCAAAAAGATCGTGTTCCTATTGTTTCCCTTATCAGCAAGTTTGATGGGAAGGCAATAATAGGACATCCGATCTTAATTGAAGCTGTGGAAGATGGTTCATCTGAAACTTATTTCCCTCTGAATGATTATTATAGCAATGAAGCAGTTGACCATGATGAAAGCACTTCACTGCCACCAGCATGGCGGACTGCCAGAAGGACCAATTCTAGGGTACCTCGCCCCCATTTATCATCAGTGTTGGGAGTTGATACTGGTGCTGAGGATATTCCATTTATGGATCAAGAAAGAACAGTTCCATTTAGGAAATCAAGTGCAGGCAGTTTCAGTTACAAGGCAAACCTGGTGAGGAAGAGTCTTCCCCACATTTCCCGGTCTTCAGCGGACAAGAAGCTCCCGAGAAAACTGCCAAAGAAAGTAAGCTTACCATCTAATCAAAAAACGAGAACCCTGTCATCAATTGGTGTCAAGCAGAATTTGGTTTCTAAGCCCATGCACGATACTAGCAATGGTCAAATGGATGGGCTTATCAAACCTGAGACATCTGTGCCAACTACGGTTGCTTGCATACCTGTCAAATTAGTTTTCAGTAGGTTACTTGAGAAGATCAATAGACCACCATCAAAAACAGCTATCAAAGTGGTGGTCTTGAACATGGATGGGGATAGGCAACCTTCATAGATAACATGTATATTGTTATCAATCGCAACTTTACTCTGTACGTTGTCAGAATTGGCATTGTGAGGATCTTGTCTCTTCAGTTAGATCGTGTGGTGTAAAAGAAGAGCTTTTATATACTGATCAGTCATGGCAACGTTGTGGTTCTGGTATCATTAGTGGCAGCTTTTCCTGGGCAGTGGTGTCCTGGATTGGAGGCTTTAGGCACAAAAGAAGAAGATTAGGAATTATCACAGATGATAGAAGCTAGCTTGGAATTCAGATAGATGTGTACATATTTTCTTCTATATAAGGTTATACTTTCAATTTATCTTTTTAGAAGGCATAGAGAAACTTGCTACGGATCAGATCACTCTGCTTTTGAATCTATGGTTTCATTTTAAAGGTCATTAGATGAGCTCTTGCTTTGGCTATTTTCCTCGAAAAGATGAGAGCCAATCCGCTTAAATTGGAAGGAAATAAAATTACGACTAAACAGTGCTAAGATCCTCCTAGCAAAACCAAGTGATTTAAATGGATTTCTTATTACATATCTCTGTTACAAATGAATCTTTCACCTTCAACTGCTAACCATCTAGCTAACATCTTACTAACTACAGACGGCTAACTGACTAACTACGTGTTATTCCTAACTAACTACTAATGAATCCTTCTCCTTTTTGTTATTCCATTGCCTGCCATCTGCTTCATTTTATGTCTAGCCGTTTCCAATTGTTTCTGCAACACCTAATCCATGTTAGCCCTCCTCCTCCGAATCACCTCTTCTACTATCGCCACTGCTGTTTTAGTGGTCACTTGCCAGGTAGGTGGAGGATATCCATTCAAGGCATAAAAGGGACTCATCTTGTTGGCAAAATAAAAACTAGTATTCTAGTGTGACCTCCTATATACTGAGTCATGAGTAGCACCCACCAATCTTTCTTTTAAATTTCTCTTTGGGCCAATTACTGCAATGTTCTGAAATCTCAGAATTTCTTTTGCAATAGTATAATTTGGCCAATTATTTGTATTGATTAGGGTATTCCAAACCAGATTCGGTCGGACAAAAAATCAAATCAAACTATTTTTTTAATTTTTGAAAAATTTGATCCATACCGAAAATTGGTTCAAAGCAAACTAGTTTGATTCGGCCTGGGTTAGTTTTTTTTTTCGCTTTAAAAACCATAGAGCTAGAATATACACGGGTTCAAAAATCATTTGAATAATTTAGTTCAATATCCTCCCACTAATTGCAAGCACTTGCTTGCTACAAGGACATGACTCCTTTTCTATAACACAAGAAAGCAGAGTCCAGATTCTATTCCCAAACAAATCTCATAATCATGAACACAATAATACCTAAAACTCCTAATTATATGTCCCAACCGTCAACACAGAGCCATCCATCCTCATCTTGCTCTAAGCTGCATCTAAAGCATAAGGACTATTCCGAATATCCCTATCATTGCATCATTTTCATGGATTGTAAGAGAACAAGGGAGAGAAAAAAAAGTCTCATTCAAGGCACAATTAAATGTAACAAGAAATATTACATCTCTTTCTTCATGGAACACAAAACTATGGAATCTCAACCATGCCATATCTTCAAACATCGGGTATTTTTTGTCATGGCGGCTGCTTTGTGGTTGAAGACAGTTGGAAGTGCTGTTGGCGATGGTGGTTGGCAGTGGAGAAGATGAAATGCCGGTGGGAGATAACCAAGAAAGGGTAGGGGTTGATTGTTTTTTACCATGAGAAAGGAAGGCGGGGAGAGGGGCAGTACATCATTTACATGTATGTTCTCTTTTGTATGTTCAAAAAAAATTAATTAGACGCACGACATGGCACAAGCCAACAATGTATTTAACACTAAGACTTGAAGAAAGTCAGATATTGGATTAATTAGAAAAAAGAAAAGAATAGAGAAGAATGGTTAATTGAACAAATTCAAAGAACAAAGAGGTTAATTATCCAAATTAAAAATATAGGAGCAGAAATGAATAATTGATACAACCATAGTGGTGAATTTAGGGGTTTTGCCTTGAAATTTTGTTTTTTTAGAAAATACTTTAAGACAAGTTTATTAACTAATTTTGTTTTTGGCCATTTTTGTTTAAACATTTCTTAAATTGAAGATTTATTATCATATAATTATACTCCAGTTAGTTACTATAATTCTTAGAAAAAGTTTAGAACATCTCACCATGCTAATTACCATTACAATTTTTTATTTTTAAAAAACAAGATTTACAAATACAAAGAATTATATCTTTTTTTTTATATATACTTTTACCATCATAATTTGATTAGATTATTAACAAGACTTGTACTAATGATATAAAAAAGTTGCAGTTAAAAAGTATTTTATAAATGAGAGAGATCAGACAATCAAAAATAAATATTATGAAAGGTTCTCATATGAAATCTAGAAAACAGAGAAGAAACATATCAATCGATAATTTTGAAGTGCAGGAAGAGAGTAATACGGTTGGCATAATTAAATATAAACTCATGAAATAAAGTGGGTCTATTGGTTTAAGCATCTAAGTATTACTCGTCATTTGCAAAGAACTGTGCTTCCCAACCATCTGCTTGTTCAACAACATGCATCATCAACGAAGTCATCTTCGAAATTTGCTTTCGCTAGAGTTTCATTCATCGAAGGAGCACCAACATTAGCTAGCTCTAAACTTACCTTGAACATCGAAGACAATCTCGTACATTCTACTACTTCTCGACAAACCTTTCTAGCATGCAAGCCACAATCTTTTAAAAGCTATTGTCTAAAAGCAAAGCTTATCGTCAGGGCCATATAACGGGAAGAACTGACTAAGACTCGACAGTTGAAAATGAGGTGCTACTCCTCCCTTCTATAATAAACTTGTCAACAAATCACTTGTTCAAAGGTATACAACTCAATGCCTTTATCTTGGCTGATCGTGGAATCAACATCTCCATTTTAGTAAATCTCCTCAAGACCATCTTCAATTATCAAAGTGTCATCACTGTAGTCTTCATTATATTCATTTTCATCATCACCATTCCTCGTTAAATACTCTATTATTTCTGTCTTAACCACCCTGTTCAGATCGGTGTTAAACACCGCAATGGCAGGCAACAGAACAAATTAAAACTGATTAATTTTGCATCCTTCCAAACGCAATTCATTAAAAGGGGAACGGACATACCTATTGTAAAACCTCCTGCACCGCGGGGGCAAAGCCTCTTGTCTTGCATCATTTTAGGGACGACAAAATTATACAAATTCCTTTCAAACCTCAAACAGCAAGATGACCCCAGTAGAAGATAAAAGAAAGGGATAATGAATATTAATATCAGACCCTGATTAAATGCAAACAAACTATTAACGCAAGGAAAATAAATTGAAAATTACTAAAATTGAGCAAGTTTTCCATAGTATTCGTCGTCCTGGTGGTTACAACTGCCCGACAATGCTCCATCACCTGGAAGGGAGCTCTGACAGGTGACCACTTGGAGAGGGATTGGATGTATTAGAAGGAAGGGTCCCGTTATCTTGAGAGGATGGGCCACCCCACTTCATCTCCACATCAGATGGCTCAACCACATATACTGCACCATCACTCATACCAAGTGCAATCTGATTGGGCTCAGACGGATGAGCAGCTATAACCAAAGGATAGGCAATGCTGCTGCAACAAATGGTTATTGTAAAAATAATTAGTCTCTCTGGTTTAAAAAGACCAACATCACATCCCTATTTTTGTTATTTCCGTTTACAACTTAGTCCCTCCATTAAGCAGCTGTTAATAAGGAACCAGGCTGTAGCCAATTAGGTCACTAATTGAAAGAAACCTAGGGGAAATTTGGTCATTTTCTAAGAAATTAGCGTTGCTTCCAAAAAATTAACAATCACATGGTCAAGGGACTGGAACAAGAAGGATTAAATTATTATCTACGCAAATTAGATTCATCAATTAGAATATTGGTCCTAAATGTATGTGCTCCCCCACCCTCTTAATGAAAATAAATAAAATATAGTAATGAAAATAAAGAAGAAATGAAATGCCCAAGCTCCCACTAACAAAAAATCCAGCTTACCCTGCAGCGTGTGAAGGTATATAAGCAGAAGGTGCTATTCGGCATCTGATTCTTAAGCTGTCCGCATCAAAAACTCCAACAGCACCATCACAAAAACCCGTATAAACCAAGAAACCATCACTTGAATATATTGCACTGGAAATGGGAGCCGCAAGGGTGTCTCTAGGAGACCACTACAAGATCATATATTAATGAAAAAATAATTGAGACATCAATAATAAACTGCAAGACTAACCATGTTACATGTATTTGATCATCACCTTTTAAGGGTACTGATTATGGAATAACAGAATAGATTCATTACTGCAAACTATCAACTTCCAATCTTTTAAGAAACCTGTAAATGACTCAATGTTTGTCTAGTTCATGACTATAGCGAACATAATAAGGAATGTCTATCCCCAAAGTTGGCAATTTTGACATGAATGTCCAATTCTTGCGCAGACAAACTAAAAGTCAGGACTTGCGGTCAAAATCAGATTGACACTATAAAAGTTAATTAAAAAACACACAAAATCCAGGTTCTCTAAATCTGACCATAAAAGATATTGACAAGTAATCCCTCCTTCACATCTAATCTACCTCATCCAGTATTCCTTTTTGTTCGTCGCTGAAATGCAATTGCTCACACAATACATGCTCACAAGAGAATAAAATGCAATAGCCTCATTAGCAAGAAATAGCATACAATGAGTTGACTTGAAAATGACCAACTAAAGGACTTTAAATAGACCCTTGTATCCTTACTAGTATGACACACATTCGTAGTGCTAACAGAATTCAAAAGAAAATGCTGGTCATGCTCCAACTAACTAGTGGGATAGCTGGCACACAATTGAATTTACTTCCATTAAGTATCAAGAATCAAGAATATGGTTGTGTGATGAATTTACAAAAGTACAGCAATTTGTTCAATATCTGGGAGCAGGGTTAAAACATGAAGTTCATTGTTTTGTTTTTCAGAGGGTTGAGGGAAGAAGGGTGGTAGGGCTTTTTTTTTTTTTTACCTGGTTTAATATGCAGTTGAAATTTTCCCCTAACCTTGAGGCTACAGTGGATGGTAGAAGTTGATACGAATAATAAAATAAACAAACCACCTGATTTTATGAATAGGGTACTGACAGAATTTCCTTAGATAGCTATTTATGGACTATCAAAGGCAACTAGGTTTCTAAAGTGGTGGTGCTTATTCCTGTCTTGCCTTCTTTTCTCATTTGACCAATGATCCAACTTCAAATTGGCTTTTTTTAATTAAAAAAAAAAATACTTTGGTGATAAAAGATATATGATGGAAAACTTACTGAGCGCGAACATTCAAGTTTGCTGTCATAGATGGCAATTTGGCTTTCATGGACAACTAACAGATGTGCTTGGTCATTATGAAATTGGACTCTAGTTTCGCCTACCATAGGGGATTGACGACTAGGTGGTGCTTGAATGAACCTCATTTTCTTTTTCTCCCATCCATCAATGCTCCAGACACACAACTGCAACTCAACCCATCAAAGGCAGTATTGATACATAATACATCACATGGAAAAGCTTCAATAAGTACTTCTATTGACAAGAAAAGTGCAAAATGGCTTAAAATCAATATGAGATGACTTTATGAATCCATATTCCAGTTTGGAGTGAGCATCTGCCATATAGATCCAATACTTCTATGGAACCAGTGCCAGTAAATTATAATTTATCTAACAGTTGCTTTGGTTTGTGAAATAGTGAACAATGAATAATGTGATCGCCATGAAAACTTTCCATAAAAATTTTTGCAAGGTCCATTTCAGGACCATTCTGAATTATCAGAAAGAGCATCAATAATGTTGTGAGGATGGAAAAGTAGAGAAGAATAAAGGACAAGTAGACAGTTAGGGCAGTGGGGGATATAATCCAGTGAGGACCTCCTATAAACATCACAAAGAAAGTGAATTGCAAAGCTGCAAAAGGACAAAGCAGCACATTGCCAGTGCATTAAGTGATCCGACTTGACATTCTTCAAGTGTCAGGCCATGGAAGGCATCATACAACACACCATGTTTTTGTGTAAATGGTGGCGTAAGGACCTTAAAAAAAACCCTCTTAACATCTGATATTCTAGATACAAGGCCCTGTATTTGTAAAGTTCAGTGAAAAAGGATTGTTTTTTTTTTTAAAGAGATGCAACATCGATTTGTGAGAAAAAGAAAAATTAATAACGAAACTTCAAAGATGAAACTTATAACTTAAAGCAAGTTGGATAGTTTAAGGAAGAAAAACCAAAAGCTTTATAGAGTTTATGGTCAAGGAAAGAGCAACAGGCTTGAGATTTTTCAAGGTTATTTATCAGATATGTTTACATACTTTAGCAAAATGGGAGAGCGAGTTCCATAGGACAAACTATCCAATTTTTCCTGCTTCAAGCATAAGCTTTCACAGATTCTCCTCAGGATAACATCAAATAACCCAACCCTTAAAGATAGCAATGTTATTCAAATGATTCTATTAATCACTGACCTGTGCATCAGCCCCAGAAGACACCAGCACATTTAAACTCTGTGAAAAAGCAAGTCCTGTTATTCGATTCTGGTGGCCCTTGAGTTTAGTTTTGACCTGCAGTCAATTTAAAAAGTCAACTTCGCACCCATAACTAGATGCCTTAAGGAAAACATTAAGATCAATAAGGGGTAGATTCTGCAATAACTTCAACAGTACATATCACATGTTGCTCTTAATTTCCAGAATTCAAGAACAGAACAGAACAGAATCCCTCATTCTCTTGTTATGGAGCTTTGTTTGATTTACTATCAATGTGAGGTGACAGGAATCAAATCAAAAAAACATAAATAATCCAAAAGGCAGAATCTACAATCATTTGGTAGTAGTATGTGATGGTTTTATTTTTAAAGAATCTTTTCATAAGCATAGATAATTGTGTCCAATTTTTTCTCAGAACTTCCAAATCACGAGGAAGCTAGTTAGGCTGAAAGAATGAGCAAGCATTAGCAAAATCAAAAGACCAGCACACCCACACACACATGGATGCACGCACATAGAGATCACCTCATCAACTCTGACATTATATATTTGTACAGTGGAATCCTCCATGCCAATTGCAATAATGTTATTATCTTGAGGATGGAATGCTAAAAAAGTGGCTGCAGGAGGTGGGGACATAAATGTTGTCATGACCTACGAAAAAAGCTCAAGAGTTTTATTAAGTCATGCCAAACCAAAGTTCCAAATTAAAAATTAAAAATAGAAACAAATATAATACATTTAAATCAGAAATCAATTAAGTGCTGTAACAATAGACCTTGAATGTCATCATGTTGAACAAAGAGACCTTCCCACCAGATGCAGACATGACATAAGAATCATTTTTGGATAGTGCAATGCAAGCAGCAGATTCTTCAGCTGGTTTGCTCTCATTTATATCATTAGTCATGGGAGTTCCACTAGGAGGCTGCCATAACTGTGGTGCATTTGATGCAGTAGCCTACAAGATTTCACACCGAAAATGAAACACAAAAAACTGTCAAAAGGGGCAGAGATTTCACCATTTAAAGACATGAGCCAGACCTTTCCTGCCAGATTTCTTTCACTGCGCTGCCATTTCCACAGCTTGTGGACAGCATTAGAGGCAAGGGCCAATAGAGCCAGCCCTGAGTTAGTATAAATCAGCCGCACAACCTGGAATTACTGACCTGTTATCCTCGATTATTACAGCAAGAGACAGCTATATAAAGCATAACATCATGTATACCCATGTACAAGGAAAAAACTTCATTGATAGGAAGAAACAGAAATGTGCAATAGAAGTATGAGATATCCTAATCAAAAAGCAGTAAAAAAAGAATGAAACTGCACAATATTCCTTTCAAGTCTACACGAAAGAAACACGTCTGAAACATATGAGGCAGAGCGCTAAAGTGAAGCTCGGAAAATCAGCCTATCCCATATCAAATGAAAATACAATCATTCATCATGGAAAATTATAGAGTTTCAATTGTTCCAGACGCACTAAATCACAGAAATTTGGCACATTGCCATAAAAATTTGCTACCATTTCTTAAAACCCAAAAACATATCAAAGAATTCCTCCAAACCAAACTAAAAGGACAGACCCAAGTTTCTCCAAACACAAAAAAGGTTATACCACAATCCAAGTTACTAGGAAATGCAAAAATAAGTGATTGGGAGTTTCACCACTACTGGCACCCATAGAAAACACTTCAGAAGACAATGCTTTGGGAGGTCTTCTTATCTGAACCATGTTATCAGTATTAATTTTTGTTAAGGATTGACAACCAAAACAAGCTTTTAATGTTATGGGAACCTTATCCTTGCATAAAAAGTTTGCTAGGGAGAATTGAGGGAACTTGGAGAGTAGTAGCCATGTGCGCTCACATGAATGTCCAAATTAGTTACAAATATAAGGAAATCTTACTACAATGCATAATATGCACAATTAGGCATGAGTGTTGCGTATATTGTGTCCCCATCTCCCACCCCCACTCCCTCAGACTACTAACTATCAGCTGACTATATTGGTTTGACCCAAAAATACCACCACCATTTGCAACACAAGTGCTGCTTCTCCTCTAGTAGTAAGTAAGAGGGTAACAGGTTCAGCTTGCTAGAGGAGGATTTTGACAACGGGAAGGGGTCAACGCATATTGTATAGATCACCATTAACATTTACCAAAAACAAAGCAAGCAATAGATGGACTCGCAAGGTTAAGAAATTTATTCAATATTTCTCTTATTTATTGGAAAGAAAATCTCTCCAAACATAGCTAGAATGCATAACAAGAAGTAACCAATTGTTTGGAACACAAATACCAACTCCCAGTCTTCTATTTTGACCCTTCCAAGGTTGTTAATCCAATTTCTCTATTGCATTCAGTTAATCAGCTTTCAATAATCATGCACAACAATATATTGCTAGTGCATGAACTCAAGCAAATGTGCATGCCTATACCAAAAAAAGAAACATTGGCAACCAGTAATTTGGAGATCAATACTGCTGTACTGGATCAGATTACCAAATCTAACTTTTATTTAAATGCATTTGAACATGCCAAATCCATATCAGATGTTGGGGTTCCCTTGAGCTAAACTCAAGGGGTGGGGATGGTAAGATAGAATGAGGTTTGGTTCAAAAAACCCCTTCTAATAGTTGGAAAAATAAATAGATAAATAAATTTTATGGTGAAGCCAGAAGAAAAAAAGGAGGAAATTGATCAGAAACATCATCCTCATAATATCATTTTTTTCTCAGATCTCAAAATCTTATCCAGCTAATTGACCTAGCTCCTAAAAAGAAGGGTCCGGTTTTTATTACAAACAAGTCTCAACTTCAATGCAACCCTGAGGAAGTTGATTGAATAAATGACTCAATAGAAGTACAGAAGATGATAGGAAAACAATGTTTGGTGAAAAATGTGCTGAAAGCTCTGTATGAGTCAAGCCAAGAGAAGATTCAGCAGAGACTAAAAAAATCGTAACTAGCTTCCATTCTCTCCTTGTTCACTTGAAGCTTCAAGTCATCATAGTGCAGGCTTTAATTTATTCATCAAACTTCTGTAAATTTCAGAACCCATATGCATAATAGCATCTAAGGCATCAATAATGTCATCAATATAATTAGTGCCAAAGGCATTGTAATATTGCCAAAACTGATTAATGAAATGGGCTCTTGTACATGGTACCTTGGTGAACCACTCTTCCTCGATTTGCATCCCAAAGCAAAAATTAACCAACAATTATGGGCTCAATTATTAGTTATATGGGACTTTGAGTTTATGTTAGGTTTTCTTTTTTAATTATTATTTAATAGTTTATATGGTACTCTACACCTATTTGAGTTCATTTTATTTTTATTTCCCTGTTTGATTTATGGTTTTATCAGTTGTCTTTTTGGTTTTATATTAAAGCACCTATCCTATTGCTAGAGCAACAAATTGAGAATTGAGAATAGAATTTTTCATGTCTACAGTTCTAGTAGCTGCAGCTTTTCTTCTCTCCTACTTCCCTTCTTCTCCTCCAAATTTCTGCCTGCATCGAATTTAGTTTCCCTCAAGAATAAGTCAATTGTTTACAATGACATCAGGAGGAATTAATATATAATACACTCACATTGTTCCTGTACTTCAACTGCATTATTTATTTATTCTTTCATTTTAGAATATAAAAAGGATTTGCATTTAAAGAGTTAACATTCTCTTCAAGAAAGTAGGAGAGTTCTCAGTACCAACTTTGGAAAACATAAAAAACTTGGTCTAGGAGGAAGAATGCCTTCCCACCACCAAATAGAGAGGTTCATTTTTCGTGCGTAACGTAGAGTCAGAAATCATATTGCTGGAAAAAGATTTGGGGTTCTGTTGTGAGAAATGATCCACTTCTATTAATAGTTTCAAGAAAACAGAAAACTGTGGAAAGGACTTTACTTTTCAAAAGTAAAACTATTTTCTTCAAAATGCGAGTTTCTCTATTTTTTTCCTCCTCCATTTGCTAGAAAACCAGAAAATTACTTAAGTTGTTTTCCAAATTCCACAGTTTAGAAAACAACAGTTGACTTCTGTTTCTTAATCTCCCTGTCCTTTACTTAAAAGGCAAAATAAACAACGCTCTGGTTCCATATTTTGGAAAACTAATTGTATTAAACATGTTTTATTAGTTTAATATGGAGAAATATTTCTAAAATAGAGATGAAAAATAAACAGCTATTTTTTGAACATACCTAAAGTTCTTCATTGATCAATTGTAAAAATATTGCATGTTCTACAGGGTACTAGTTATTATTCTTTCAATTTTTTTTAGACTGAAAATTATATGCTACCCTAGCCACCCCTACCCACTTCATATAGAAGCAAATTTCACAAGTTCCCTGATTTTGCAGCAATCCTCTCCTTCGCGGATGAATTACCGGTGATGTTTCTCTCAAATAGGAAATATTTATGCCATGGAGTTGCACCACAGTCAATGTACTCAAGCTAAACAGAAAGCAGCAATACCATGCAAAATAGCAGTCCAAAAAACATATATTCTGAAAGCAATATGGGAATAACAGCTTCAATGATAAAGTAAACACAATGCCGACCACACACACTAAACCATACAAATAAGAGGCAGAAGTCCAGAATGATAGCAAAAAGAATCTAAGAACCCATGTAATTAAAAATATCTGCTACAACTGGCAAAGTTGCACATGGAAGAAAAACAAAATGCCATGATACATGCATACATGCATGCATGCATGCATGCATACATACATACATATACATAAATGTGTGCTTGTGTGTGTAAACATCTTTTCCCAATTTAAACTAGTTTGCAGTAAGAAATAAGTTATCGATCATGTTGTTTAACTACCTACCTTGCCAGCTACTATGGAGTCAGGCAACCGCAAAGCTTTTAGCTGAGATGAATCTACAATATCACTCTTCCAGCTTTTCAATTTGTCTGTATCATCTGAAATCCTTGGTTTAACATCAACAAGCCTACTGTTGTCCATGTTACCCTGTCATGTTTAACAGATAAAATTAGAGACCAGCTAGCACTAACAGCATGGAACTGAAAATTGCTTAACTTACAAGATTGCCAATAGAAACTGCAGGCTGGAGTCTATCTGCGCGTTCCAGTGATGATGCGAGGCCAGAAGAAACATTTGCCACAGAGCCTAGTGCGTTAACAATCAGTGGCTACAATAAAAGGTATAAGAAACCTCATTAGCACTGCAAACATGCCACCTGACAAAGTAAGCATCCAATGCAATGAAATAGGAGTATAGAACAAAAACAATACACGGGCATGCTGTGGTTTTCAACTCCAAAAGGCATTTCTCAAAATAATAATAATAATAATAATAAGCCACCATCCTCTTTCAAAACAGAAAATTAGGACTTAGCGAGGGATGTTATCATTTGAAAACACTATGATCACCAGAAAGCATCATATTTATAAGGTTTTCCTTTGTTAAGCATCATAACACTGAAATTTAAGCATGAAATTCTCCTTCCCTTCAACCAGTAAACACATTAGTGAACTAATATCATGGTTTTCTTGATCCCCAGGCTCTGATTTAACAAATTATCAGGAACATAAACATTTCCTGCTGCAATCTTATTTTATTTTAAAGCACTTTTAGAAAAGTGTCCTTTCCTTTAAGCTATCATTCTTCCAACACAAGATAAAACTACAAATGATCCATCACCTTTGAAGAACTATACCATTATCAAACGATCATTTTGTTGAAGAACTATACCATTATCAAACAATCATTTTGTATCTAAGCTATTAGGTTCGCTAATCCAATTTTACTCCAGCATCTAGCACTTGAGCTTTGAATCTTTTCTCTGGAAACAAATTGCAAGAATTGAATGAAATGGTGTAAAAAGAAAATGTGTTGGATTCATCGAGATATTGAACACTTAATATTGATAAATGTGGAACATTTAGAATTAATTGATAACAACATTTCATCAAAATCAAATGGAGCCTGCCATATTTAAAAGGAAATTCATGATACTTTGGTATAAGGGAATCTAAGGTCCACTGGTAAAAGTACCAAACAGATCTATACGAGTTCATGCACATGACAACCTCACTAATTTCACCCTGCTGACGAAACTTCTGCTCACTAAAGAAATATTAATGCCTTGGCCTTTACAAAGGGTAGTCTTTTTAACCTGATGTCTTTAAGCTCTCCTTGCATGTGAACAAGTCAAGGATTCTCTTAGTAACTTCTCTTTTTATGATAACAATCTTATTTCTTACCTCAACACATCATATTGTACAGACCTTACACAAGGTAAAAATAAATAGATCAAACCAAAACATATAACTACCTTAGAGTTGATTGGTTCTGACGGGCTTCGACTTTTATCAATAGCCCTGCTCTCCAACATCCTTATCAAGCGCAATCCATCACTACTGGCTAGAATTTTAATACCATTGTCACTAGTTGTGACTGCCAACAATGAACCTTCCTTGTTAAATCTCAGTCTAGGACTAGCCTGCAAAGAAAACTAACGATGAACTGCAAAACCTTACATTTATACCCCTAAGCAATTAGAAAAGGAATGCAGGCTAATACTAACAGGCAACCCCCCATCTGCATCAACAGCTGTCAACATGTTTGTATTATCCATATCCCAAAACTTAATTTGAAACTCATCACCAGCAGCTAAGAAGTGGCTCCTTGTTGTGTCAAACTGAACAACATCTAAAGAACGCTTCCTGAAACCCAAATATGTTCGTTTGATAGATCCTTCACTCTCATTCCACTCAACCAGGTGAGATTCACCTTCTTTACTTGTTCCACAAGAGAAGAGCCTGCGAAAATGGAACAGCAATACATCACCCATACCATTTTGAATGTTTATATTCATGCATTCACACCTTGTAAGGGATAATACAAGTGGCATTGAAGGAAAAGATAGTGCCCAAAGCAGGGTTTATGTCAAGCCCAGGACAGTAATCTCTCCCAAAAATAGTCTACTGAAAAGCTACCTGAGCTAAAACAAAGGAGGTTAGAGGAAACCTAAACATCACGGACACATGGAATACAATAAAAAAAAAATGACTACAGAATCCATAACATAGAATAAAATGTCTAATGCAAAATAGTTTTGAAAGATTGTGCAATGCAATTTTTATTTCTGACAAGACATGATGTAATTTTGGTTAGATTTGGAACTAAAAAAAATGTTATATGTACTACAATAGACAAAATGCATAGGCAAGAAAAACAGGAGTGAAAAATCAACTTCTCTAACTTCGTAATATTATTAATCCAAGTTGCTAGGATTTCATATGAGTAACAGATACAAAAGCATGTCAGGGGTTACAGTTGGTTTTTTTTCTAGAATGTGCTGGATCTTTCCATAGGTTTGAAGCACCTAATAATGTCATTTTTTTAATCTGAGTGTCATTATCTGGCATGGGTAGTGTAATACAAGATAGAATTCCAGTTATTAAAGCTATATGCCTGTTTTTATATTTACAGGGATACCAATGGTAGCCAATGTGATATGTTTGGAAGTGTTTTCGAATTCATCATGTAAAAATGAAAAGAAAAAAACAGTTGTTTTCATCCAAAAGTAACAAAATGAGTTATTTAAAATAAAACTCGCCATTATAAACTTTTAAACTCATGAAATATTAAAAATATATATCTCATAATTGACCATTTACAAAACAAACAAATGAAAATAAATGAATGAAATAGGTAGAAGAAAATTGCCTCAAGAATGTATCACGAATCCAAGGCATATCCTAAATGTACCCTCATGCATTTGGAACATATCCACACACACCTAATATGTTTAAAGTACAACTACTTTTCATTATTTCATTAGGTATACAAGGCAATGATATTTTATAAGGAACGCATAGTTATTACATATGAGCTCGATATAGATATGGATAATATATCTAAAGCATTTGTGCCTCATAGGAGGAGACTGACTTGATGGTCTGTAGAGGGCAATAGTCTAGTCTACACAGGATGTTTTAAGTGTGGTTATTAATAGAGCTAGAGTAAATGCAACCCTAGGGAGGCAGGAGCTCCCTTTCCATCTTTGGGAACAAGTTATCCATTGAAAGACTCTTAAGGCCATGCAACATCTTTTCCGGTGTAAAATTGGCTTGGAGCAATGTATATTATCCATATATAGCTCATAGAATCCCACCCCTAAATCAAGGTGTGCTCTCTATTCTCAGCTACAAATCTTTAGAGAAAGGAAATTTCTAGAGCTATATAATTTTCAGCCACTGCTCTTATTAATCAAGAGTATCTACACTGGCCAATTTAGCTAAGTAACAATAAATATGTTTCATGCACTACTAAATGCCATAGCATATTCATAACTCTGTGTGTGTGTGTGCGCGTGTGTGTAAGCAGGAACTCTATTGAAACATTTGATTAGACTAAACTACCTATTTTATAGTACATTGATTAATTCAACCTTTCAACTGAAACAAGGCCAAGATTAATGATAAAATTACTCTAATTTCCATAAACATTAGTTTCACAACAAAGGAGAAAAATTGTTCCTGCTGTTTAAGGTGGTATTTGGCACTGCAGTCCAGCTGCATTTTTGAAAACTTTTGAAAAAAAAAAATTAGCTTCGAAGTATTATTTTTTATTTGTATTTTTGGATCATTTTGATGTGTTGATGTCAAAAATGAATTTTAAAAAATAAAATAAAATAAAACTTTATTTTGATGCATTTCCAAACAAAACACTTTGAAAAAAACACCTACCACACTCTCAAACATGTACTAAGAACAAAAAGGGTGGTTACTTCCCCTTTTACCATGTTTTGTTCTCTTTGTAACCTTCATTTAAGTCTTTTCTTTCCCATAATATGAAGAATTCTTCGGTCTATAATAGATAATTCCATATTCAATAAAGACGGTTTAAAAAAAATTAAGAATAACATAAATAATAATGATGATGATAAGAACAACAACAACAACAACAACAATAGCAACATGTCATGAAATTTTCTTCATATTTCTTCACATTTTTAGTATATAAAATAGATAATTAATTTATGATTCAAAATCTTGAGCAAAACTGCAAATTTTGCCAAAACAGCAAAACATCTGATATCACTAAAATATTTCTGTATAAAAAAGGAAAAATATTAATCAAGAAAACAATTCATATTGTTTAAAAATCCCTTGAATAAAAAAATAGCATTATCATGTTTCTAATGGTGGTCCATATATGTATCTACCAACATTAGGAATATTATATATATAAGTTAGGGTGAAAATTAATCTTTCTATTTTCTTGTAAATCAATGAAAGCTTATTTTAACTTGAATAATGCATGTGTTAAAATTTCTAGTATCCTTGTGAGCGGTCAGAAATTAAGCACACTGGCAATACAGAAACAAAGGGCAAAAGCAAAAAGTAAACCATCTTTATGACATGTTTTACCTAGTCCCATCTGCACTATATGCCATCATGGTGCACCAAAGTCCAGGAGCATCATAGTCCACTCTAGATCCCAAAGAATCATATAGCCAAGCTTTAATCTTCCCATCAATTGCTGTTGAAAAAATAAACTGCAAATAGAGACCAAGTGAGATGGATTATAAGGTGACCAAAATGATAAAAACCTCCAAACATGTTTTAAATTTGCACTGATAATTTGACATCAATCTGCTAACAACATACAGCATGGACAACACTAAATTGTTAGTGAGAACCCAATAACCAGCTTCATAAAGGAGTTTTACCTGGATATTTTCTTTGTAATGGGGACACAATGAATACACAGGCGCTTCATGGCCTTCAAATATATATTGTCTGCATCCTGCTCCAGCATCCCAAACCTGTCATGAAGGAGGCTACCATAAAGAAACCATTCTTCCTAGTGAAAGGAAACTACTTAACCTCTGATAATCGATACCTTAATCATCTTGTCATCACCACATGTGACAATGCATAGTTGTTTGTTGGGATGAGCAAATGCAATATCATTCACACCACCGACATGGGCATCAATCTAAAAGATAAAATCAGGCAGTCACAAGATATAATATCCAGCATGATATAATATCCAGGATTACTGAACTTACCTCTAAATGCTGCCTCAGTTCCCCAGTCGAATTGTAAGTATATATTTGCACTATATGTTTCGAAAATGCAACACCTATGCAAAGAAACAATCACTTAAACAATGCAAACAATGTCATACAAAGATGACAATAAAATAAATCATACTCAGGAAGCAGTGAAATTTAAATACAAACCAAGCATTAGTCCATCTGGCCCCCACACGCATCGATTTACAGATATTGCAGCATCATTCAACAATGCTGTCTGTTAGCATGAACAAGCCATTAGAAAGAAGAATCAGTCCAAAAGAAAAGGAAAATGAAGAACAATCAGTTAAAACTCCAATTCCCAATTATAATTAATTCTCCTGCCAAGCAACAAGGTCAAGGTCACCAAAGAGCAAAACCAAAAGGCGCACATTGTTACTAAACTTTTGAAGATTAGAGGATTTATGGGTGTTGACATCAACCAAAAGACAGATAAATTAAAAATAAGATCTATTAATATCTCCAATGCAGTTGAAACTCAAACTACCTGCAGTGGCATTGAAGAAGCAGAGAGATCCCAAACTTTGAAAGGTTTATGTGCCAACCTTTCCTGGGAGCCAACTTCCCAAAGGCTAATGTCACCAACATTTGTCCCAACTAAAAAATATAATTCAAAAGGTCTGTCAACACACCAATCCTATCAAATGAAACCTAAACCTTTTTTTTTTTTTTTTGTAAACTTGTAACATATGTTCAAATATTAACCTAGCAGGATGGTTTGATGCTGTGGATGAAAGTCCATGCTCATGACACTGGATCCTTGGTTAAGGGACCGCACAACAGTTTTGGGAAGGTCATCTCGGGAATAGATATTGGGAGTATGTGCTATACCAGAAAAGGAAACCTGCAATATGAAAGCAAATAATTATTACAGTAATAAAATGAAGGCCACTTGTACTTTAACATCAACCAAGCATGAAAATTGAACTTGAGGAAGAAAAGAAAAAAATAAAACTTTCATCTGTCTACACCTCTTCAGATTGGCCAGGGCGCATCCGCTTCATCAAGTGTTCTGAATCAGCTGACTGATAATTCATTCCTGTCATTCCTGTGGGAGTCCTTGGGTGTTTCAAGAATGCAGCTGCACAAATCCATGAATGATTATATACTTTCACCAAGCTAGAAAAAGATAAGAGCACCACAAACTTCATGAATATTAATAGCTTCACCTGCACTAGAAGGCTGCACAAGAGTAGGGGGGCCTGCTGCCACAGCAGGGTGTGGTAAAGCAGGATTATTGGCCGACATCCAACCAGCAATAGCACCCGGAGTTGGGGAAACAACAGGTTGAAATGGCTGCATGGTGCAAGTAATTGCAAGGATTATATGAAAGCCCACAAGTGTCACTTGGGGAAGAGCAGATGCAAGAAAGAACTTACACCATGGGCTCCAATAGGGGGGAATGCCCCAGCCTTAGGAATCGGTCCCACAAGGGGGGTGTTTGAGGGAGGAGGTGGATGAGCCCCATTAGCAGTTGTAGGAGTGCAAGAATGATCAATAAATAGAGTTTTGATGTCAGGGTTTGAACGAGGATTCTTACAAAGTTGATGCTGCCAATTAAGACTGAAAGTTTCAAAAGAAAAATAAGCCTTTGAACAACAACTTCATGACGAAGAGCTCTAAGAGCAAAAGTAAGAATTTCATACATGCCACTCAGAAACTGTAAAGGCATACCAATATGCAAGTTATCTACATAATACAAATAAGATAACAAAATTTGCCTTTTCCATGTGAAGCTTATAGAAGAATATGCAAGGATAACCTCTGGTTTATTAACGTTCTAAGTCGGGAACTTTTGAAGGGTGGGAAAGTAAGCTTGTCTCGAAACAGTGGGTTTGCTTCAATCAGCTTTTTAAGCTCAACAAGCATGATATTTCGAGCCGATTTTGTGTCCCCGTATTTCGAAAGCTGCTCATTTTGCCTGATAGTCCAGAAAACAAATGTTGATGGTGGAACATCACAACTAACATGAAAAAGATGCAAGAGCAGCTACCTGAAATTATCAAGTGTAAGCAACTGAGTTATTTCCTTGAAAAGTTCTTCATTGAAGGATGCAAAAACCTTCAGGTCCTTAACAAGAATCTCAACAGCCTTTGCCCGATCCTGTCTGATGGCAGGAAATATTAAAATAGTCAATACATGCATGACAAAATATAAGCAAACTTCAGAGTTCATAACCCCAAAACAAACCAAATCACTAAATTATAACCCCATTGACAGATGTCAGAATTCTCCTTTTATTTTCTATCAAGTGGCAGGTAAGTATTTCTGACTAAAATGAAGCGCACAAACAAGAGAATTAAGGGGGCAAATATTCAAAACTCACCTATCAAGAGCCTCCAAATATTTCTGCTTTCTTATTTCAAAGAATATCTTCATAGAGTAACGGTTATCTTCAACCTTTGTGAATCCACATAAATATCGCTCAATCTCATCCCATTCACCAGCCTGAACTTGATCCTCAAAATGTTTCATATTGAAGAAAAAACCAGACTCTTGCTCTAACCTTAAAATCAGCATTTGATGACAACACACAAAACAAAAACAGAACATTAGCATTCTATTCAAGTTCATGTTCATTATCACCATTCCTAGCTGAGAAGTCAGGAAACAGAATGACGGTACATAGTGGTAAGCAGTGTAAAAGTATTTATGTGGCTTCATGAAGTCAAAATTAATGCAATTCTCTAATAAAATTTAGAACCAGGAAAAATAAACCCTGCCTTCATCTAAGCCAAAGACAAAAATATGATGAAGATTTATTTCTTTTTACGGTATCCATTTAACAAGCATGGACTTTTGATTTTTATAGTCTTCCCATGTTTTCTCAGCATCCAAACATAGCATTGAGATGAAACGAAACATCCAAAACAAGAAAAGACTTACTTATGAACAGTTTCCTTGAACTTCTCCTCGTCCAAGAACTGCAAGATCAGAAACACCAGTTCCCTGCTTAAGGAAGACATAGTCCCCGATACCCCTAAACGCTCCAGTGCAGCGATTGAATATTATACTCAAAGGCACCCAAATTTCCCAATATAGCCAATGCAAGTCTCACTATAAAGCCCTAAATACTCACCAGTCAGATGAACTATAAAATACCCAGAAGTGACTTAACAAAAACCCTAAACCCTTGCAAATAAAACCCTAATTCTCAGCTTCTTGTACACAGATCCAACAAAGTAAGTCAAGCTTGAGATGCGAAACACTAGAACAAGTTTAAGAAGACTGATTTCGCAATAAATTGTCACAAAATGCAAACTTTATGATTTCCATTTGTGCATCCAGAGAGTCGAGTAGAAAAATAACAGGCTTTACTGTTCACCGTAGCAGAAAAAAAGCATTTCTTTCTAAAGTTAGAGGGTTTTCCATTTATTTCTTTCTCTTGCGCTCTGGCAATAGCACCAGCAACAACAACCCTCACTCACTCTCTCTTGCACTCTGGCACTAGCATTCTCTGTTCGCTCGCTTCAGCTGTACTTAATTCCTTTTTACAATTAGATAAGAAAGAAATCTAAAAGAGGTGAAAAAAATTTGCGACTCCCTTGCATACAGCACTGTCTATTAGAAAGTGTTTTTCTGTTATGTTTTTTTTTTTAACTATTTAAAAAATATATATAATTTTTTTTATTTTAAATTATCATTTATTTTATATTTTTAAATTATTTTAATATACTGATATGAAAAAAAAAATTTAAAAATAAAAAATTATTATTTTGATGTATTTTTTAATAAAAGTATTTTAAAAAATAATTGTTACTACACTTTTAAACTTATTCTATTTGTTTTTATGTTTGAAAAACTTTTCAAAAAAATTAAAAAATATATTTTTTTTAAATTAATGTTTTTTTGTATTTTCAAATTATTTTAATTTATTAATATTAAAAATAATTTTTAAAAAATAAAAAAATTATTTTGAT
>NW_011506159.1:0-2489 GCF_000495115.2 Populus euphratica
ATAAAGAAAAAAAAAATCTAGTGTGATTCTGTCAAAAACTCAATTGTAATTTATTTATTTTTGTTTTTTTACTAAAATAATATTGTTTTAATTAAAAAAATTGATTCAAATAATCTGGTGATTTGGCAAAACTTGGAATCCGATTCTTAAACTGAGATGTATCTGAAAACTATATATAATAAAAAATAGTGTCTATTTTGAACCATATATCATTAAATGTTGCCATCGTGTGATTTCCACATTAATATATCCTAAAAAGGATGAGAATTATTATTTTTTTATTTTAATGTAAATAGCTTAATTTTAATTAAAAAAATTGAATTTAAATTTAGTTTGGTATTGAAACGGGACCACATATGTTCCACCATATAAAAAGCATGATTTTCATATTTTTTGTTGCTTTTCAATGCAATAACAAACATGCTATATGAAAATTAGTTTAAAGATACCATCCAATTATAATTAAGTATTTTTTTAGTGTATTAAAATTATTATTATTATTAATTTTATTATTTAGTATTTTTAAATTATAATGTCCAAAAATAACTTTGTAAATTGTATCTATACATATCTGAAATAGTATATAATCTAAAATATCAAGAGCGATAATAATTCAAGATACTTTTAATTATATAACCTAATTACATATTAACCTCTTGTTTTTTCATATTTAAGACTGTTGTCATGGGTTTACAAGGTTACTTAGGAAATAATTAGTAAAAGCTTGTATATTTATCCAGATTTCTTCAACAAGTAAATAAATCATATTTACTTTGCTATTCCATCTAGAAAATTACAATATAGTCTAATATTTTAATATTGTGCATGTTTATGTGCATGCTAGTAATTTAAATTGATTTTGTTACAAGCTTAGGATGAACTCTAGTTTGTTAATTAGCATCCAATATATTTTAAATACTTTAAATTAAACAACACAATTGCAATTTATTCTTGACAGAAAAAAATGATAAATTGTCAGTTCTTTCTTTTGTTTATTGAAAAAATATTTAGATTTTAGCAAAAAAATAATGTTAGATAGTTTTTTTTTTTATGAGCAATATTTTTTATCACTTGGGATAATTTAATGATTTTTTTTCGTGATTCAATGAAGACCGGAGTGATGGTATTTTAGTTTTTTTATAGGAACACATCTTTTAAGAAAATCATTAGGGGCACATAGTTTTTTTGTGTGTTTTTTTTATAATAGAATTACTAAAATAATTTTTTAGAAAACAAAAAAGCTTAGTTTTGTGGTGCTTTTCCTATTTAATGAACAATAAAAAAAATTGAATACCCTCGGTATCAAATACTTTTAAAATGTATAGATTTTTAGACTATAAGGTTGTTCATATAACGCTTCATTAAATGGGCATTTTAGTTTTTTATCTAGTTTTTTTTTTGTTTTTGGCGGGCTTAAATGCATTTCTATCTTTTAGTAATTTAAAATATTAAAAAAAAAATTATGGCGCGACATGGACATGTTAACAAGTGGATTCCTCCCATGTTCTTTGGATGGTTTGTGCAGCTATTTCCAACTATCAAATGTTGCTTTTTTTTATGTCATTAAAAGCATTACAACTTTTTTTATTTTTATTGTGACACGTGTTAATAAAAAATGGATAATTTATCATTAATTACTGTTACTTTATTTTTCTTTTCCTGCCCAAGAAAGTACTTATTAGTTCTCTTTATTTTTAATATTTTAGTTTTAATTTTTAATTTTTAATTTTTTTCTTAGGTTTTTCATAAAAAAATTGTTTTTTTTAATTTAAATTTTCCATTACAATTTTTCACATTTTTTTTTTGTAATTCAATCTTTATTGTTTTGATTCCTTTGTTTTTCATAAACCTTTTATAAAAGATTTTTTTGAGTTTAGATCTTCAATTACAATTTTTCATTTATTATTTTTTTCAATTCAATCCTTATTCTTTTAGTTTATTATTTTTTTTCCTTGTTTTTTTGCTAAAGTTTTATTGGTGTATTATTTTTTTCAACTTAGTCCTCATTATTTTGATTTTTTTTTCTTTTGTTAAAGTTGTTATTCTTTTTAATTTAACCCATCAGTTGAAAATTCTTTGCTGCCCTCTCATTTATATTTTTATTTTAACTTTCATTCTTATTTTTTTAATAATATATTTTTTTATTTAGATTTTTTTATGTACTTAATTTTTATTCTTAGTCATTCTTTGGATTTGCTAGAGATTGTTCTTCATGATTTTTTTTTACAGTGCTTTCAATCTAATGAACTCGGTCTCGATTGTTAAATGCAAACGAGAATTGACATTTTTTTTTACTTATTTTCTTTTCTGATTTCATCATTCGATGATATTTAATTTTTTTTATAAAAAAAATTACCTTTATGGTTTTTTTTTCTATAGGGTTATTTTTATTAATTTCTTAAACCTGCTCGAGCCTTGAACTAAGTCATTTATTTTTCTTATTTTTTTTAAATATGTTTGTGTTACTTAGACTGTCACTGCCTTTTCTT
>NW_011506160.1:0-2488 GCF_000495115.2 Populus euphratica
ACCTCTATGGATCCCAAAAATTCAAGCCCCGTCTCTTCTACTTTCCACCAACAGATATGGCAATGGTAAATCAAACCTTGGATCTCACGACCAATCTGCATTCTGCAATGAATAATTCCTGTTTTAGTATTAAAATCGGAGAAAGGTTTATGTCTACATTTTCAACGATTTAAACAAAGATACCCTCAGTTTACGTTGTAAATCAAAGCATGATGATCTTGGCGGGCATGCATTACCAGTCGAAGCCAACTTCCACTTCACTTTTAAGGTGAATTTCTGGGGAACCACACTATTTTGGTGCAATTTCAACTGGGGTAAGAATCATGGTGGAAGCTACGACATCTTTTGGTACGAGGATGATCTTCTTTATAAGTGCAGCTATAAAACAAAAAACTGCACTTGGCATGCAAGAAATGATGGGATTTACTCAATGGGTATTCCTGATAACCGTTTCATAAATTTCTATTACTGGAAAAGGTAATATTGTCATAAACCTCACTGCAAAGGTCCATTGCAAAAGACGCATCCTTTCTGAATATGAATCTAGCAAGTTGTTTTATTTCCTTTTGTTTTCTGCCTTTTAATGGTTTGGAGATGGTGAGAATCTAACCTGAATGCTGTCTGCAATCAGGAGAACAGTATACTTTTTCTTTGATGGGCTATCTGTGAATGATGATCACCAAGCCTCCTCTTGGCTCATTTTGCATCTGGAGTAGAGAGTCGTATGTAGTGATTCTGTGGAAGTCTTGTTATATTTCAAGGGGAGGGTCAAATTCCATGAACCTAAAGCAAATGAATAGTAAACATACTATTTAAAAAATATGATGAATTATAATAAATCATTTAGAATATCATGAAATTATAAAAAGTATTTAGATTTAAAGATTTGACAAAATCCTATATTATATTCAAAATCCCGTTAATAAAAAACAATAGCAAAATCAATAAATTTAAAAAATTAGAAAAATAATAGTAAAATGATTCAAAATTGATAGTTCCTGTTTTTGGTATAAATTTGAAATTCTCAATCTAATAATTCATTCTAAGAAAAAAAATTTTAATTGATTTTGGTATATTTTCATTTCCTGTTTTTTTTTTAAATATAAAAAGCTACAGTTGATAATCAATTTTTTAAAAAAATAAACAAAGTGGTCTTTGGAATTTACGATGATGGTTGTTGATTTTAATTTGTTTCATAAAAAACTCAAAATAAAAATATTTTCTGAATATATTTTAAAAATATTAAAATTGTGCTGTCAAGAAACAAGAAAGTACGTATCAGGATGAATGTGCTGTCAAGAAACAGGAAAGTACGTATCAAGAAGACATCATTTCTTGATTTATCCTCGACAGCAGAAATTCATTTGCTGCGTTTTGTATTGGATTGTTCAGACCCAAAGTCTTGTAATTCCTTCGCCGAAAAGTTCCACTTTAGTTCCAAAAAGTACCTCTTTCCCAGCCTTATCCAAATAGGGGGTGGGTTTAGTTCTAACATAGGCTCAAATGTGGTTTGGAGGTGCCAAAGCTAGGGTTCTGACTGTGTGGCACTGAGAAACATGTCCAATTCTATCTTCTAATTTTCAGCTAACATATTTCAATCAGGGATTATTACAACTTCCTTTAGGATCAAGTGGAAATTGCAATTGATCTTCAACAGTTTGTACATCATCAACAGGACAATCTCATGCTTGTAATAGCTCATTCAATTAGTTAGAACTCCAATCTTAAGGCTGTGCATCATCTCCAGGGAGACGGAGTCGCATTTGCATACTCTTACTCAAGCTAGGAAACTCCGTTTCAGGATCTGGACAGTGATTCTGTTGCTTGCTGTGACCACGATCATGTGCATGTGAACCAGGTGCTTTTTGCAAGTTTTTCCTGCTTCGGCCACACCTGCTCAAGTATTAAATGAAGGGAAAATTGTCAATGAAAAATGGAGTGGTCTCCGAGAGGAAAATAAGTTCCTTTGCTTTTTTAATCTAGAATTGAAAAAGGCATGAAGCTGGTTAAATTAACTAGAAAAAATGAATTTCAATATAAGGATGCCACGATATCACTTATCTTCGTAAGTGCAATGAAGATGAAATATAATTGGACGAGAGTTTTGTCACTTAACTTGCTCGTGTATCGGTTCCTTGCATCGCTTATCTCACTTCGAATACGCCTGCAAAAATCAGAACATGTGCATGATTTCCTGCCTTGCTCTCTCTTACTCAAGTATTTTATAAGGGGAAAACAGTAAATCAAGAATTTGTGAGAGCCGGGATGGTTTGGGAAGCTATTACTTTACAACCAAAAGAAAATGATTCCAACATAATCACAAGAATGTCAAATCGCCGAGAGTACAATGAAGATAGAATACCATTGATGGCCTGTTCTGTCTCTTGAATTGCTCCGGTCACGCTTCCTAGGTGAGTGCTTGGAATCACTTCTCTTGATTGGACTAGGCCTGAAAAAAACACAATATTTATGCGTTTTCATGCTTTGT
>NW_011506196.1:0-2431 GCF_000495115.2 Populus euphratica
ATAGAGAGATGGAAAATGGCGAGACCAAAACACCGCCAAAATCATGGGCTATGGTTGGTGGAGATGGACCTCGTAGCTATGCCCAAAATTCTTCCTATCAGGTATACACTCATTCTCTCCTTATCTTCTACAGACTGATTTGAATTAACACGCACTGATCTTTAATTACAAAAGCATATTTACTTATTGCCAACTGCAGAGGGGACTGTTGGACGTCGTGAATGAATTGATAAATGAAGGCATCAAAGATAAGCTTGACTTTAAAAGCCCTTGTTCTGATTCTTCAAATATCTGCACTTTTCGAATCGCAGATTTTGGATGTTCTGCTGGGCCGAATACATTCTTGGCAATGGAGAAAATCATGGAAGCTGTGGAGCAGAAATACCAAGCCCAGTTCCAAAACTCCCCGCCCTTAGAGTTCCAAGTTTTCTTCAACGATGTCACGGCCAATGATTTCAACACTCTCTTCAAAACCCTTCCATCATATCAAAAATACTTCGCTGCTGGAGTGCCTGGTACTTTTTATGGTCGTCTATTCCCGAAGTCAACGCTCCATCTTGCATGCTCTTCCTATTCCTTGCACTGGCTCTCTAAGGTTCCAGAGGAAGTTGTGGACACCAAATCTCCAGCATGGAATAAGGGTAGCATACAGTGCAGTGGAACTGCAAAAGAAGTAGCAAAAGCGTATTCAGCTCAGTTCAAAACGGATATGGATAACTTTCTGAATGCTAGATCTCAAGAAATTATTGGTGGAGGATTGATGGTGATCATAATTCTCGGTCTTCCTGACGGAATCCTTATGTCTCAAACTCTAGCTGGAATATGCAATGAGCTTTTCGGGTCTTGCCTCATCGACATGGCAAAATTGGTAAGCACATAAATCTCTCCTGTATTGATTAGAAGAATTTCAACAAAAAAGCGTTGAGTATTTGGTGCAATTGCAAGGAGTTGGTGTTGTGTTAGTAAAGTACGCCAACTCTTGAGGTCAGACAGAGAAGGCAATTCCTTACAAATCTCGTAGTTAATATGTGAAGGATCTGTCTTCAACTTTTCAAGAAAGATAATCTATGTGTTATTTTTCTATTTAACTGCTCCTTTCGATAAAAGAATAGTAAGAAACGGAGAAGCAAAACGGTATGGTATACGCTCTTGTTTTTATTTTTTTCAATTATTAATTTCATTGAACTATACTAATATTTCTTGCAGGGAGTGATTAGTGAAGAAAAGGTGGATTCCTTTAATTTGCCTCTGTACTACTCTTCTGCTAAGGAGTTGGAGGAGATTATAAAGAACAACGGACATTTCTGTATTGAGAGAATGAACATGCTGAATCATCCCATGATGAAAAGGAAATTAGATGTCCAGTTTGTTATTTTGCAATTTAGAGCTATTTATCAGGCACTATTGGAAGAACACTTTGGAAGGGATGATGTTGACAAAATATTCGAATATTTTGCCAAGAAGTTTGCAGACAATTATAAGGGATGATGTTGACAAAATATTCGAATATTTTGCCAAGAAGTTAGCTGAGAATTATGACTCCGTCTTCAATGGGGCGACGCATCAACACGTCGACCATTTTATCCTGCTAAAGCGTAACATCAACTGATGAAAGATATGCGTTTTTGGATTTCAATGTTGACGAATTATCAAGCTTTAAGAAATAATTTGTGTTTCCATTACCTTAAGAAATAATGTCTGTATCCCTTAGTGACCTCCGATCATTACCAGGTCTCTTGCTAGTTTCTCAATTCTATGAATGATCTGCCGGTGGCCGTGCCGGTGCCCTAACTAGCCTTGTTCGGGTAGTTTATTTGTTATGCATTAAATGAGTTTAAAACAGAGCCTCCTAAACCAAAGTGATTGCACACAAGAACTAATTTTTAAAGATGCTTGGATTGTCATAACATGGAGCAATAAATTGCTTAAAATAAGTTTTATACATAATGAAAGAGAAAATTGGAAAAGTTATCTAAATGTATGGAAGTAGAAATGGGAGTGGCTTTTTAGTAATTACGTAATAGATAAATGTTTAGAGGTGACGATAAAATAATGTTCCATCAAGGGAGATACATTATTAAGAATTTTTATTTTGAACTAACCACAAATATAATGTTTATAGTAAATAGGAATTTTTAGCTTCACCAAAGATAACATCACGACAAATAATAGATTTATTGATGTTAAAATTATATAGTTTATAAGTTTTTAAATAATTATTAATATCAAAAAAAAACTTGAATGAGTAATCTTTTGAAGTTATAGAGGAAACAATTGATTCCCTGACATGTTAATTGTAGCAATTAAACTTAATTTTTCATTTTCAATTCTACCTATAATGTTTTTGAAAGAAACTTCATACTTCTTTTCTTGAAGTTGATTAATGCTAAGTAAATTTGATTTTAATTCTAAAATAAAAAAAACATCAGAG
>NW_011506231.1:0-2401 GCF_000495115.2 Populus euphratica
CCTTAACTCTTGATTTATATTTGATAGTAAACAAAATATTATTTTGTAACACGTTCACTCAATTAACAACCATCTTTGTTTCCTTGCCATATTTTTTTTTATGAAGTTATCAATTGAATCTTTTTAAATCTTCAACACTAATTTAATAATTTTCTCTTTTTTCTACAAAGTTCATTTTTTAACAGCCAACACTTTTTTTTTTTTTATCATTCCTTTGCTATAGTGTTGCTAATTTTGTTTCATAAGCATATTTATTTTTATTCATTCATAAAATCCATGTTATTGATGGTTTAGACAATTTATTTTATTTAAGAAAATTTATTTCCAACAAATTTATTTAATGGGAAAACATTTTACTTTGCTTATTTAACCATTTACTTATGTTAAATAACATTGGCCTAAGTGTTTTTCTTTTGTCAAAAGTTTTTCGCACAACACCATTTGTTATGCATCATGTTTAATCCTTCTTTTTAAATGCACTTATCTATCAATTAAATTTCAAGATCCTTTATTTAAGTTGTTCTTTATGATATTTCATTACTTATCTTTATTTTATTTTATTATATCATTTAGTGATCTTCCTACCAATAGTGTAAAATGTTTTTGGCACCAAATAAACAACCTTGGTAACAACAATAACATATGACTCGTCTCTTTATGTTTTTTACTCATGTAATCATTTTTTTATGCACATATGTTATCTATTATTATTACTATTTATGTTACTATTTATGTTATTATGTAGGAACAATAAATTTATAATACCATTAAAATATTAACTTCTTGCTTGTTTTGATGTTTAAAATTGAGACTAAAATGGGTGAGGACAATCTTGACTCCTTGCTCATGTAATTTCTCCTACTAAAAAGAGGAGAGGGAAAATAAAAACACAACCTAGGAAAAAAAAGGAATAAAAGAGAAAGAATATATAAAAAAGAGAGAGATATCAAATATAAAAATAAAACATTAAAAAAACACAAAAAAGGGAAAACATGTTATCGCCTAGAAAAAACACTAAAAAAAAAAAAGCATGTCGTCGCTTAGAAAAAAAAAAGGGATTAAAAGAGAAAAAAAGGAGAAGGAAAAAAATAGAAATGAAGATAAAGATTAGATATACAAAACATCAAAAAAATAAAACATTAAATTAAATTAAAAAAACTCTAAAACAAATGGAGAACACATTGCAGCATGACATTTTTACTCTCCTCTTTTCTTTTCACCAACTTTATTAATAAGATCCTTTTCGCTTTCGGTCTTTGATCTTTGTTAGCAACCATTAGCCTCCACAATTCATACTGATGACCATCAATCCTTATGCTTATTCCATTTCCATAACAGCTTAACTCTTTAATGTCTAGCCTTCATCTTCTTGAACCTCTCACCAAAACCAATAACATTTGAACACCATAGCATCACCTGATCTCGTGCACACACATTCTAACTCAAACCAATAACTGTAGGTACCTAGTTCTTTCCACTACCACAACACCAAGCCAAAGTACAAACACTCATTTTTTTTGCCATTAAAAAACCAAACCGACCATCATTTAAGCATGGAACCTCAACACCTATACAACTACCCCAAAATTATAAATTTTGTTATGGTTGATGTTCTTCTTTTTTTATTGGAATGATAAATTTTAATTTTAAAACATTTTGGCATTTCATTATGGAGCCATGTATGTATTTTTTGTGTATGTGTGTGTACATTAAGCTCGAAACCACAACACCTATACCATCACACAAGGATGTCAATTTTATTCAAGTTGACATTCCATTCTTTTTATTTGAAAATAAATTTTGATGCTAGAGCCAACAGCCAAAACATAATTGACAACCTGGGTAGTGGTATGGTACATGCACCAACAATAAACAAGATAAAAGGGTTTGGAAGTTTTGTTTCTTAGTTTTTTTTTTTTTACTAATTTGGTGTCAGTGCATAAACCACACGTAGCTTCATTAATTTAACCGAATTCTAATGGCTTTTAGGGTATTTTCTAACTCTCTGACTTATTTAACATTTGCTTTTATATGAGTTTTAAAATTTTAAGTTTTGTGTGATATATTAAAGTATCAAGGACCATATATTAAGTGGCTCCCTTAAGAGTTTGAAGCTAGTAGGAAAGATTATTTTAAAGTTGAACAAGGTTACAATTTAATTTTCTATGGTGGTTTTATAAGGATCAAGTTAATTTTGGTTTACAAAGAAGTAATGGTTTGATCATAGTGTTGAATATTTTATGTGATTACCTATATATGCAATTTTAGTCATTATGTGATAAGTTTTGTTGGTTTAATTGATTATGTTGAAGAAGACCTTGTATATAAGCATTGTGTTAATTAAAGTTGTCGTGGAGGTGGCTTGATTAGAGGAGCTGTTATGTGGAGACTTTGTATGGTG
>NW_011506585.1:0-2008 GCF_000495115.2 Populus euphratica
ATTCTTAATTTATTTTATTAAATGAACACATTACCCTTTTAATTTACAATTAAAATTTTTTAAATAGTGTAAAACGCGTTGTCAATGCCTATATTGTAAGTGATATAAATTACCACTACTCAACTAAAAGAATTGAAAAAGTTTATGGTGCTTTGAAGAGTGAAAAACCTTATTTAAAAAAAAAAGTTGTTTTTTTTTCAAAAAACAAAATTCTATCTTCT
This sequence comes from Populus euphratica, assembly GCF_000495115.2. NCBI lineage: Eukaryota > Viridiplantae > Streptophyta > Magnoliopsida > Malpighiales > Salicaceae > Populus > Populus euphratica. The sequence continues at coordinate 222 of NW_011506585.1, forward strand.
AAGCTTTATTCTTCAATTTTAATCTTTTAATATTTTATTGATTTTAAATTAGTCATTATAATTTATTTTGGTTTATTTTTTATGAGATTATCGTGATTTTAAACAAACATCTCAACATTTTATTGGTTTTTAATTTTTGTAAGCATATATTTTTGTTATCATAATATTAAATAAATAATATTTTTAAGAAATAAAGCTTTACCTTGTAAGGACCATGATCTGGGTCGCAAGTTTTGCGATTTAAACCGTTAAATTCAAGCTAATTTATGATGTTATTGTCTTAATATATATAAAAAAGATGTCATGCTGATTTTTTTAAAGCCATACCATGCTTTTATCGGTCATTCGAGTTGCCTTAGAACTTGCCAAATCAACTAGATCACCAAGAGTCAACTCTCTTTTGGTTTAATTTTAAACTTGGGCTAGGCAAGTAGTCAAGTCAAAAGGTTTCAATGTTGACTCATTGTGTTGAATTTTTTATCTAACCCACAGAGGTAAGAAACTAGTTTACAAAATCTAAATCGCCTTGGAAAAACATTATTCATTGTAAATAAAGACATTATTTACTGAAACAATGTAATGATGATTTTGCCCTTCCCATAAAAAATTATTGAATTGACTATTTTAGTATATTTTTTTTACAAGGTTAATTAGTCATTCTCGGATTGATTAGAAACAACTTGGTTTTTTCACATTTATTAAACATAGTAAAATAACTAAATTACTCTTCAAATCAAAATTTATAAATCTAACATTCATGGGCTTTTTTGTATTTTTCTTTCTAGGTTTTTTTGTTATAATAAACTTGACTAAGGGTTAATTTGGTAATTTAATAGATATAAAATATATTTTAAAAAGTGATTGACATGTGTGTGAAAGTTGTTCGCACTATTTGGACGGTGAGTGCGACACCTTCAGAGACCAAAAATTCCCTTCAATCACGTTGTTGGAATCATCACGAGATCTTTTTTGTTTTGAGGTAGTGTGTGGCGGCTTTGGTTTAGTAGTTTATTATGACCATGCTTTTTTTTCCATCTTTCTTTTAAAATTCATGCTGGCCATTAGAATTTTTAGAGTTGTCTTTTATTTTTGAATATGTTAATGCCAGTCCTTATTCTTTTAATTTTTAATTTTTGTTCTTGATCCTTTTGTAAAAATTTGATTTATTTTTAATTTAATCCTTCAATCCTAATTTGTGATATGTTGTTATTTCTAATTTGATCCTTATTCTTATGATTGTTTTTTTTCTTTTTTTTCTTTTCAATTTATGTATATATTTTTTAATTTTATCATTAGGTATTTGATTTGTGATCTTTCCATGTATGATAAAAAATTAGCTTTGTTGTTTTGCAATTTATTTTCTATTAAGTTATCCCCGTCTTATAACATAGGCCATAATTTTTACAGGTTTACTCAATTGGCTCTCCTTTTATTATCCAAGTTATATTTCTATCAAGCTATCTTAGGCTGACCTAGAATGGTTTGTTTTGTCTCTATTTTTATGTCCAGATCCATACTTCCAAAGGTTAATTAACCTGAGTTGTTTGTTTTGTTATTTTTTTGAAATGCACTTGCAGCGTTAAATTGATTATTATATTCAATTTCACCTTTTAATTTAAAAAATTAGTTGTCCTCTAATTTTTTTTATTTCAATTTTGATACTCATTCTTTTAATTTTTATTTTTAATCCTTTTATATAATTGATTTTTTTCAATTTCACCATTCAATATTTAATTGGTTAAAAATTAGGCTTTATAATTTTTCTAGATATGATACTTGTAATCTAA
>NW_011506180.1:0-2455 GCF_000495115.2 Populus euphratica
ACTTTTATGTTCTTGTGATTAATTGGTTGAATTCTGGGATTTAAACATTTTTCCTGTTTCTTTTCTTTATTTTTTTAATCAAGATTTAAACGTTCTTCTTATCATCGAATCTTGTTCTTCATATTAGAATAAATTTTTATTTAAAAAATCATGTTTTTTAATTAAAAAAACCTTGTTTCATCGAAATTGAAAGAAGTACATGAATAAAGAATGAGACTTTCAGTTAAAAAACATTTTTTCGTTAAAACAAAAAATAATATATGAATATGATTTTTTTCCGATATTTATTTTAATTATCTTAAGTTTTTATTAGAACAATATATTGTTGAGAAAAAATACTTTTTCTCAAGAAAAAATATGAATAGAAAAGAGAATTTTAACTAAATAAATACATTTTTTTCTCTAAGATTTAATAATTGAATTTGTTTCAAATATTTATTTTCATTGTCACAAAAATTTAATAAAAAATCTTAAAAGAGAGCCCCGCAATTAATGTATAAAAAATTAAACTCGGTGTAGTGGGCTAAAAGTAAACTAGTTACCTGTTTAATAATAATTTGATTAAAAAATTTTCACCGTGCTTTCATTTTAATTTTTATTTAGCCTTAGTTTAAATATGAAATAATAGACTATCAAATCATTAAATAAAAAGATCACATCACATTGTATTATACCAATACTATAAAATTTATATATATGACCATAACAAGCTAATTTGATTGGAAAACCCATGTTTTTCCTTTTCCTTTCTTTATTATTTTTTTTAGTTAGACATTGAGTCTTGATTAAACTCAAGTTGAATTAAATTCAGAACTAAATTAAAGAGTTATAAAATAATTATAAATAAAATTTAATAAATAAATAAATATTAAATAATAAAATTAAAAATATAAATATATAAAAAAAAAGAAAAAATAAGCAAGATTGGATAAATTTCTTAAATATAGGTTAATTTTTTAAATTTATAACCTATAAAATTCTAAATTTGGATTTAACTAAGAAGTTTAATTTCCAACAAACATAATGTTGAATGATGAAATAAAAAATATTTTAAAATAAAAAAATAGCAATAAAAAAAATAAAGATCATATTTGATATAAAAACTAAAATGAAATCAAATTGAAAAATAAATTGAATTAAAAAAAAATTTTCAAAACAAAATAAATAATAATCAAAAGCACAATGACCAAATCTAATAGATGAAAATACTAAAGGAGAGTAAGATTGAAAAAAAACTAAAATTTTAAATTATTTTTAAAAAATAAATAATAATAAAAATAACATAGAGCAAATATAAAGAAGATATTAATTGAAAGGTTGCTCCAAAATTTTAAAAATTTAAGCATAGAAGTAAAGGAAAAAAGATTAAAAAAAAAGTTGTTGGCACAAAACTAAACCTCTGCTCCATGCTTATTGTTTAATAATACAGAGATTTAAATACTGTCCAAATAAAATGGAGAATTCCTATGTGTCAACTAATTTTTTATTTTAATAAAATTTTATATTTATTAAAATACTAAATTCTTATTAACTTGAAAATAATAATAAAAAAAGATGAAAAGGCCTTTGTACACCAATTTTAAAAATTTTATTTTTAAAGGTGATTGAGTTATGTTATTGTGCTAAGAAAATAAAAAGATTAAAAAGCTCATGGATGTTAGTTTTAAAAATCTTGTTTTAAAAGATAATATAGCCACTTTATTATATAAAAAAATAAAAATAATAATTTTAAAATCAATCATTCTAAATGATTAATGAGTTTTGTAAAAAAAACTAAATTATCCTAATAGCAGTCCATTGATTTTTTTTGAGGAACAATAAAATAGTAATTGCACTATTATGATGAATAGTGATTTGTATTTATGAACACCGAAAAGTTATCTTTCGCTTTTTTTTTTTAAGTTAATTAGTTGCACATAGTGATAAAATGTGTTTAATTACTTTGGAAGCCCCTTACATACTGTTCATATCTTATGTAATTGGTGAATGATGATGTTTGTCTCAATTTAATTGTTGTTATATATTGCAAGTACATAATATATAATATGCTTATGGAAATTATCCTAATATATATGTTTAAATTAAATGTGATTAGTTGATTATCTACTTTTGAATCATGTGATTTTAGAATATTAATCTGATATGGTTTGTTGACTATACAAGTTAGAATCCCCATTTTAACCGACAACTTTAGTCTATGCACGCATAATAGAATCTGATTCTCTAGCTAATTGGGGGGGATACTACCCTACGTCGTAGGCCATCCTTCCCACGTATCTGTAGAATGTCCTACCTAGAAGGGGTTTTTTCGCAAAGGCAATTTCTTTTCTCCCTCCCGCTCTTATATCTATTTTTGTAACTTGCAGTACTCTAAAAGAATAACAATATTGAATTGTGTTTATATTTGTTCTTAATCTGCTTAATTATATCTTCATCTGAATAAATCTAATGAATT
>NW_011506163.1:0-2481 GCF_000495115.2 Populus euphratica
AGGGTTTTATCCTTCTCCTTATTTACCCTAAAGTTAAAATAAAAAAATAAAAAGAAACAGCAGCAGCAGTAAGTAGAGAGAGACATGGCGTCGAATTCTGCAAATCTATGGGTGTTATTAGGATGAGGACTGGTTGGGATTTTGTTAGTGACTAAAAAGTCAAGAAGTAGGAAATTGTTTCCCAGGAGATCAAAGTTACCCTGACTTAACATAGAGAATAAGAAAATTGGAACCTTGGAAAGCTAAAGCAATAAACTTCATACAATCGACAAGAATTAATTATTTCTATTTGAAGGAATTAGTTTTGTCCTAATTTCTTGCACTTCTACATTAACACGTGACAGAGAGGTCATGGCGGATCCGATTTTGGTCGTCTCTTGATTTTTTTTATTTTTTTATTTTGATTCTTCAACTTTCCTTCTTTTTTTTTAATATTATGTTTATCCAAAATTAGTCTTGGTGACTTGTTTTTTATATTTGTTTATAGGGATTTTTGATGTGATTAATGTTTGATTTTATAAAATAAAATTATATTTTATTGAGGCTTGGACAAATATACAATCCCTTATTTTTTTGCTAATATAAGGGACTAGTTTGTACGGTCATGAGAAGATTTTATGTTTTTTTGGATCATTTAATTTTTTTATATTGGTTTTATTTAGGATTTGACTTTGTATTTTAATCCGGATGCCTAGATATGGGTTCTCACAATATTGAAAGAAAATTTTAGCAACTGATGCTTAGTTTGATAAATTAACATAAGATTACGTTGATGTAAAATAATTAAGTTTTAATAAATTAAAATTAAAACTAAAATAAATATAATGGAATAGGATGGATGAACAAGATAATTATGCCGACATGTGGATCGCACACACAAATATGTTGAAGGGGCTTGCCATGTTTAAGAAACGGGTGTGGCCTCCTATGGTGACCAAACACAGTCATCTACAGTGGCATCAAAAGCGTTGTGTTAAGTTCTGTCTATTGAAGTGCTGCTTGTAAAGGTGAGATAATAATAATTTTTTATTTTTTTTCTCTCTCTCCTTTACTCAGGATTTGCTCTAGTCCAACCAAAATTAAAAAATATCTTGCCATTTTATTTTTATGTTAATTTTAATATTTATTATTTTAATTATTATTTTTTGATTTATTTTTAATATTTTTCTTCAAAATCATCATTTAACATCGGGTTGGTTTGTTATTGGATTTATTGATTTTTTTTTTCCATTGGATGATCCCGATCTCATGACTAGGATCATGAGGTTGAAAGTTTTACTCAAATCTTTCTTTTACACCGATTTTATTTTTCAATATAATCATTAAATATTAAATTTATTAGAAATTGATCTTCATGATTTTCTTCGCTTTATTTTATGTGGAGTTATCATTGTCTCATAATTTAAGTTGCGAGTTTGACGGATTGGCTAGAGTTGACTCATATCTTTTTATGGGATGTTTTCTAAGCTCTATTGTTTTATTTATTTCAAATTTATGTGAGGTTATCATCGCCTTATGAAATTATTAGATGAATCATATAAATTATTTAAAAAAAAAATACATAGAATATCTTGTAGTTTAGTAATTTTTTTTTAACTTTGTCTTAATTCTTTTAGAAATTATAATTTACATTTTAGATCAAAATAATTTTTCAATTAAAAAAAATATCAAATTACACTCGTATATAATTTATTAGAATTAGTTTCTTTATCATATTACCGCTACTCTAGCTAGATCTGCAATTTCTTCTTTGTTTTCTTTATGTTGAGCTTGTTCAAACCCTAAAGAAAAATACTTGTGAAATAAAAATTGATAGCCAAATAAAAATTGATAGCCCCAACTTGCTTTTTGAGAGTTTTTTCTCTTACCTTTTATCATATTTAAATAAAAAACCCAATTTTTATAGATCATAAAGTCAAGATTTGTGGTTGTGTAGGCTTGTTGTGTTGTTGATGAAGGGAAAAAAAAGTGTATTGCACGAGTTCTTAAAAGGAGATTATAATGAACGTATGTGTCAAATTTATGACGTGCCTCTTTTCAAAGGTGATTTATGTAATAACTATAACTAACTAAAACTAATTAGTAAACTAATTAGTGTGTTTCACTATAATACATAATAATATTCATGGTAAGTTAATTCATTATAAATTACACTGTTCTGCAATATAGTATAGTATGAATACTGTAGACTTTGAGTGATTGTAATGTGGATTGTACTGTTGGTGGGGATATACGAGGAGGCTGAAACCTGCACGACCCAAGTATCAAGCTGGTGACATGTCTATTGGCGCTGCCGACACCAAGCACTTGGCAACCAGGTCATGCTTGTTGGCCGCACCACGGGCTACAACCACCTGACACTTGGTCTGCCTAACTTCGGGCGTTTAGGATGGCTGCCTGAGAGTTAGGCATGCCAAGCGTACATGTGGTGTTTTGGCTGCTTGCCTAAACACTGAGCACATCCTAGTGCACATATGAAGC
>NW_011506164.1:0-2479 GCF_000495115.2 Populus euphratica
CTTCAACCATTCTTCCTTCATCAACTTACACCACAGCCTTATCCTTCACTTCCCGCAATAACCTTAACCTACGCACAACCCACCTATCTGCATTCCATTCAAAATCCCATCTTTTCTCTTTCAACAATTCCCCTTCACATCCTCATGCTACTAAAACTCGCAACTCTAGAAAGCCCCGCATCTTTCTTCCTCATTTGGTGGCTTCCATGGTATTTATTTGTATTTCTTAATTCAGATAATTTTCTGTAGAATTGTTTTAGTATCTGTTTTATCTAGCTGAAGAGAGAGAAAGGAAACTAATTGTTATTTTTTGAATAATTCTGGAAATTCGTGAGAGCCCCGATCAGTGTTTGATATATTGACTAGTTATTCACGTGTTGTAGCGAAATCCCATTTGGAGTTTTTGACATTTTTATGTCCAGGAACAAGTTGATGAGACTTACATTATGGTCAAGCCTGATGGTGTTCAACGTGGCCTTGTAAGCTTTTCTTGATTTTTTTTATTTGCACTGTAATTATTGTTAAATTTTTGCAGTGATTGCTGTGGAAGTTTGAGTGATGTTAAAATTTTAGATATTAGAACCTTCGTTTTTCATTGTTTAGGATAAGATGAAAGTAGTGTTTATTGGATTGAGCCAAATGTGAAGTATTTTGTGTAAACCTGAGTATATATTGGCAATGCAATAGTTGAAATGATACTATGTTTTGATTTTGGGATTCTGAATTTATTTTATGTGGATTGGGTTGCTTTAGGTTGGAGAAATAATCTCGAGGTTTGAGAAGAAAGGATTTAAACTGACTGGTTTGAAGCTCTTCCAATGCCCTAAAGAATTGGCAGAGGTTTGTAGTCTTGCAATGTTGATACTCAATCCATTCTTTTATATGGCGAAACCTTTATCCAATATCTTGCAAATGTCAGATTTGTTTTATATCCTCTTATAATGCTTTACTTGAAGCAAACTATTAAGGTTTATGATTATGTGGTTGTAAAGCTAGTTTTTCTGTTGTTTTTTGAAAATGATGGCAGAAACAAGGAAAAAGAATAGAAATCTTGGAATCTTACAGGACAGTGGCCTTAAGTCACAGTAAAATTCCAAGCTTTCTGCTATTTTTTTGTATGGTTATTGATGATCAATCACAAAAGAACTGTATTTTATCTTCCTGTTGATAAATTCTTTTGTCAATGCTCTAGTATAGAACCCAAACTTTCTACTAATCTTTCCTTCTTTTTTTTCAATCAATCACGAAAAAAGTTTGCTTTATCAATTTCATGTCTCTGTTCTGTAATTGTGTTTTAGATGTCTATTTAGAGCCTGTTTGTTTTTGCATTTCAAAAACGCTTTTAAAAAAATAAATTTATTTTTTTCTATGCTTCAAATTAATTTTTTTGGTGTTTTTAGATCGTTTTGATATGCTGATGTCAAAAAATAAATTTAAAAAAATGAAAAAAATTATTTCGATGCATTTCAAAGTGAAAAGTATTTTGGAAAGCAATTGCTATCACAATACCAAATAGGCTCTTATTATTACTGGAGTGTGGTCTTTTCATATCCTCAAATTACTGAATGTCTTATTGTTCTTTTATCTACTATTTTGCATGATTAGGAGCACTATAAGGATCTCAAGGCCAAGCCTTTCTTCCCTGGTCTGATCGATTACATCACTTCTGGTCCAGTTGTGTGTATGGTATGAAGTTTATGAATCTGAGATTTCTACAGGTTTTGAGTTCTTTCTAGAATACTGACGATAATGGTTTTTTGCCAGGCATGGGAAGGTGTTGGGGTTGTAGCATCAGCACGTAAGCTAATAGGGTCCACAGATCCTCTTAAGGCCGAACCAGGCACAATAAGAGGAGATCTTGCTGTTCAAACAGGAAGGTTAGGCCCTTCATACTCTCCTGATAGGTTGCTTTATGTGCTCATTTTCACAAAATTGGTTTGCAATTTCTTTCCTGGTCTTAGCAATTTTTTTATCCTATGGTGAACTTTCTGCAGGAATGTGGTTCATGGCAGTGACAGCCCTGAAAATGGAAAGCGTGAAATAGGTGGGACTGCTTATGCCCTTTGTTTAGTTATGTAAATCAAGCACAAATGATTCTATTGTTAATGATTTTCCGAGTACAGATATATTCTTGTTTTCTGAATAGATAATGCAATATGTGATGAAAATGAATTCCATTCCTTAAATAGCCTCTCTTTTGTGTACAATATACTGTTTGCATGAGCCAAAAAAAGCTTTCCTTTTCTTCCATCAATGCTAGAAATTGTGCTAAGCTTCGAATGCAGTTGAGCTTTTAGACTTTTTGAATTACCTTGTGAAAGGTCCCTAGTTGAGTTTTTCACAAGTGATCAAGTCAGTCAAGGAAAATTACAGGATTCATAAAACTATAGCATGAAAATAGTATGTAGCAAGCTTTTCACAAGGACAATATACTAATAACATCAAGAGAAACACACAAATAACCCAGAATAGGTGTTTA
>NW_011506152.1:0-2497 GCF_000495115.2 Populus euphratica
TTATGCCATCCATTTATAGATAGGAGGCGTTTTTCTTTCTAACATGATTCGTGTGCATTAACATTTTCAAAACCCTAGCAACCATAATTAATGTACGTAGATCTTGCCATCTACCATAATTTAGCTCTAACAATTCAGCAAAGTGTTTCTAAAAGAACCTCGTTGGTGAAGCTTAAGTGATCTTTATTGGATTTCATTTTTTATCTATTCATTTTTATCTATTCTAACCTCGAGGGAGCTAAATCCATTAGTAATAATTAGCTAGCCTAGGCTAAACTTCACTGCAGGGCCGGACTAAAATGAGTTTTAGTATGAGGATGAAATTAAAAAAAATAACATAAAAAATTTATTATTATAAATATATAACCATGTTAATTAAAATTGAATTAATATAAAATAATAAATATTTTATTATTATTATTATTATTATTTTAAAAAATTATTATTATCATGATCATCATCATTATTAATAATATTATTATTTTCATTACTAATTTTATTTCATCACTACTACTACTACTACTACTATTATTATTAACATCATCGTCATCGTCATCGTCATTATTACTACTATTATTTTCAATATTATTATTATTATTATTATTATTATTTTTATCACCACTACCACTAATTTAATTATTATTATTATTGTCATCAATAATATTATTATTTTCATCAATAATATTATTATTTTCATAACTATTTTTTATTTCATTACCATCATTATCATTACTATTTTCATAACTAACATTATTATTATTATTATTATTATCATTATTACTATCATTATTGTTATTGTTGAAAAAATAAAAATCATGAACTTAATTTGAAGGATAAAATTCAAAACTATAAAAAATTTGATAAAAAAACCAAGAAAAACAATAAAAAATCAAAAGAAGAGGGACCAAATAAATATCACTATTATTATTATTGAAAAAATCAAAATCATAAACTTGATTTGAAAAATAAATTCAAAGCCATTAGAACTTTGTCGAAAGGAAAATAAATTTTAAACTAAAAGTAAAAGGATCAAATTGAAAATCATTATATATACAAATTAGAAACCAATGGTTAAATTGAAAACACATAAAACTTTAACAAAAAAAATAAAAGAATAAACTAAAAGGACTGAATTTAAAATATCAATAGCACTAAGGACCATAATGTATTTATTGGAGTATAAGTGAGAAATGAAGGGGGAAAAGACAAGAAAATAAGGAATATGACTATATGGTGGAATCCTATTTTTTACCGCCAGAAATGCTATTCATGTTGTCTAAAAGACACAACGTCTCTCACTATTTAAAACGCGCATAGCAAGTGTTAATAATTTTTTAGTTAAAAATATTGTTTTAATGGTAAATTATAACACTAAACCTATGCAAGCTAGTAATTGGCAAAAATACTGGAATTAAAAGATTTTAATACCCCGACCAGTGCATTAAATTTATTGCATCCAAAAACATATTTGAAATTTAACTATATATCAAAAGCTAAAAATACTTTTATGTCCTTACTCGAAACAATTGATTTTTTTAATTCTTTGAAGTATTTTTGTTATTTATAGTTCATAAAAATATTGTACAGATAAAACTATCCTCACGCAAATTAATAATAACAAATATACTATGTAAAAATACTAAAATATACCTTATATATATATGTATGTATGTATATTGTCAAGGCCATAGACATCACCCTACTATTGTATTTAAAAGTGAGGTGATTCTATAGCATAGTGATTCTCCCGGGAATTTTAGTATATTTGTTATATATCATTTGTTCAACAAAAAAAGTATTTTTGAAAGCATGGAGGAAAATCTAAGATACTCTTTGTCAATTTTATGCCCAAGAGTCAAAAAGTTTCATCAAGAGCATTGCTCAACTATGGAATTTTTAACAATATACTTACAATTCTAAAGATATATTTTTCTTGAAAAGAGAAAGAAAAGGCATATTAAAAGTAATTGATTTATCCTTCACGCAAAGGGCAGCATACGACTAGTTTACTTATTAAAATATCAATGTTTTTTTTTAAAAAAAATTAACATGCACATCAAATAATAGAAAATCTAAATATACTCTTTGTTAATTTCAATTCTTATAGAAAAATCAACATTGAAATTTTTTAAAAAAATATCATTTTTCTAATAAGCTAATGGATATCGAGAATCAAAGAATTAACTATAGGTTTACAAATATAAAAGACTAATATAATGAAATGAAAAATATAACAGATTAAATAATTATTAATTTTTTTTTAACTATATATATCTGAGTCAGTTTACGTGTATTTCAACTAATCTTTCAAGATCCTAAAATTAACGACCAGGTAGGCCTCCAGCAGTCCTGAAGTTTGTAATACTCGAACTGGTAACCTCTAAAAGTAAACTTAAACCCTGATCAGTTAAGTTATATTTTTTAAAATTATATTAATTTTTTTTTTTATTATTAATGTAGGTGTCTGGATCAGCTTATGTGTGCTTAGACTAATTTT